>NC_142602.1:67883577-68049410 GCF_041222555.1 Hakea prostrata
TCACTCCACGAGTACAGCGGAATGTAGTTCGAAAATCAAATGGGATTACAACCGATTCTAAAGACAGGAAAGAAAGATATAATCTAACTAATCTAGAGTCTTTTCTACTTTATAAAGGATGTCCTCATAAACGTAGACTTCATCGATGATGCTCAGACGCTCCCACTCCACAGTAGGGCTAATCCTGGTAACAAGAGAGACCACTCGAGGGATCCTCACAGTAATCTTTGTAATCGCCAACACCTTGCGTATGGTACGCTTCTTCATATTGCGCTTCCTCATATTGCGCTTCATAGCCATCAAAACCTGTAGAATAGTCTAACAAAAGATATTGTACAAAAAGGAGTGAGTTTCAAAAGAAACTCAGCAAGGCAAGTTATTCCATAATAGCATAAATAACATAGTATCACAAACAAAGCATAAAATGATATGATATGAGACAATAATGCATGTATAAGTCTAACTCTATGTATGCTGGTCTCTATAGGCAGACATGCTTTAAGTCATAGCATCATACTTCTTTGGGTAGGTCTCATCACACAACGCCGGTTGGTAGTTGGTCCTTCATCCATCTTGGACAATCCATGGTTAGGGGTTAAGTCACCTCTCTCTCACATCACCGTTTGGTCTAAGTATTGGCGCATGTCAAGGTAAAGCCTAGCCCAATGCAAGTCTTCTACTTAGTCATATCAACTCAAATCCAGATACGTCCATTCCTCGCCCCTGGCGATCCTTTCCGGTATCCTTCACACTAGAGTCAGCATATCCGACTCTCTCAAATACGGACTCATCAACCCTATAGGTCATCCACATATAGTAAATGGGAAGCTCTCATGTCCTCTCATGGGTTGGTTACCGGCCTTGAACGCCCATGAGCCCAAGTCTATCCATATGCAACTCTACCCACAAATGGTCCCCACAATGTGATTCATGTCCCCTCACGGATATAACTCACCGTTCTTGAGCACCCATGAATCCCCATTGCTACCACTGGTCGTTCGGTCTCAATACCCTTCCGATTAGGGTCTGATATAACAAGGGTATAACCTAGCCAAACACTGCTAGACAAGTCCTAGGTATGAAAACCAATAATCCGGGAAAGCGTCAAAGGGCAACATTAGAAATATCCCATACTACTCCCAATGAGGTCCAAGGACAGAAATGTCAAAAGGACATTCCCCAATCCCAAATCATACCTAAGCAATCACAATCATAATTTAGTCATATCATCCATGACAAATATCTCATCATGTGAAAGAGTATAGTAAGACAAGATTAAATAAATAAGGAAACATACATGAGAAAGTATTCATACATAATCAAGTACATAAAGTAAATAAGGAAATAAGATTCTAATGTACTTGCAGCATTCATATCATAATAGAAACTAACATAACAGTAGCAAGTCTAAGTCGTTCCCAAATTAGAAACTAAATCTATGCAATCTATGTTAATATGGTAACAACTTTCCTTACCTTAAATAGATCCGAGAATATTCCGGACGGACAAGAGGATGAATCCAAAGTTAGCAAATAAACCCTAGAATAGCATCACACAATCATTAGGAAGTAGTCCTAAAAGAATAAGCATGATTTGAATCAAATCGGACGAAGAAAACAGATTCTGCTGTTGCGGGTTGATTGGCTGGGTAGCATTGGCTAGTCGACCTAGGCAGTCTGCCCAAGAGCAAATCCGAAAGTAAAAAATAGAATCTTGATCCGAAACCTATGCTACACAAATCGGAATGCGACGAAACTTGGAGGGATTGTCTAACACAGTAGTCTAAGCCTAAAAAGCATAATTTAGACATCAAACCACCATTAAAACATTACTTACTAATTTAGAACCATAGTTTCTATTTTGGTAAAAATCATAGTTTTCATTGGAAACATGCTATGAATGAAAGAGATGAACTAGAGATGATTAGATCTCATTCTAGTACAAGAACACAGTAGATCAGAGGTATGAATAATCATAGAAAAGCATCTATAATGCTAGAATGAATCAAAATAGGAAATATTATCATAGTTTAAAAAGAAATCAAAAGAATCATGTCAAGAATGAATGAGATGATCATAGTACAAGAGAATGAAAAGAGATTGTAAAGATATGACTACAAGGTTGCAGCATCTTCATCATAATCTCAGTTTAGAGATGAAAGTGATCATAGAAAGAATAAATCATTAACATAAAAGATAGATTACTAACCTTTAATTGAAGAACAAGAGAGAGAGTTTGCAAGATTGCAAGATTAGGTCTTCTTCTTCACTCTTGGAGGCTTGGAGATGGTTTCCCTTCGTTCTCTAAGTGTTATGGAGGCTAGGGATACTAAAATCACGAAGTCATGGGGTATATATAGCAAGATTCTCAAAACAGAAGATTCTGTTCGAGTTCAGCAACTCTGGGTCGATTGGCTGGGTAGCATTGGCCAGTCGACCCAAGCACTCGACCCAGGCTGACAGCAAGGCCAAAAATAGGGATTTGAGGGTCTTCCACTACTCGGAATCAAATGAAACTTTAAACACATATTCTATAACATACCTAGCATTGAAAAATGGCTTGAAATCATATCCCACCAAGCTCTAAGGTCATCAACTAATCTTCTATTCATCAAGGTGCAGTATCTTCTCTATATCCAACATTGTCTTCAAGTATGGGGCATCATCTTCAATCTCCATAGGTTCGGAGTCGAACACTATATCTTCTACCAATATGGCCCAAAGTTGACTTTCACTTCTACTTCGGGTCTTCGGACCTACAATCAAAGAGTATCCGGGTTAAGGTTAGGGCCGGGTTTCACAGCATGAGCCATTGCCATGAACTCTGTCTCCACACTTGATCAAGCCACAACATGTTGCTTTTTAACTTCTCTAGGTGACCAAGTTACCTCCCATAAAAGTACAATATACGATGTAAATCTTCTGTCAAAAACTGAACCAACCCATTCCACATCAATGCCTGAGATAAATCCTTTCCAGGTGGGCTTCAAGTACCCCAATGATATGATACACAGCATCTAAGTGCCCTTAATTTCTAGGGAGCATTCATAAGTTGACTAACCACCCCAACTGCATAGGTGATACTATGCTAAGTCAGAGGAGGTTGGATCAGAACCATCGAATTACCACAATGAGAACCGCACCCCCGGGGGGGGGCGCCCCAACCCCACCCCCCCACCCCCGGCCCCCCCCCCGGGGCCCCCCCCGGGGGGCCCATACACTTGACTCTATCGTTTGGCCACCAACCTAGCCTTATATCTATTTAGTGTATCATCAAAACGGTACTTGGTTGTGTAAATGCATCTGCATCCAACTGGAACTCTCCCCTTGGGAAGATTAACTACTTTCCAAGCACCGTTAGTTTAATGCCAACATTTCCTCAAACATAGATAGCTTAAACCATGGGTCAAATATGGCTTGAATGACATTCTTGGGAGTGGAAGCAGAGAGAAGAGTAACAGTAAAAGCAACACTTGCAGGGCTGCAGAGAACATCATAGCAAACAAGCTGAGATGTAGGGTTAGTGCCAGATCTCTTTCCTTTTCTTACAGCAATAAAAAGATAGAAACGAGAAGTAAGAGCATGGATATCCCCGAACTCGGGATACAACTCAAGATATGGATCTAAAGAGGACTCCTGGCAGGTCTTATTTTACTCCTTCTTCTTTCGCTTGTACACAAAGTGCTAATCCTTCTCATTACTAGAATCATACTCTGAATTATCACCAATTTCAACAACTACCCCTTCTTTGTTTTTCCAATATCATACTTGAATGGAGAAGCAGGAAAAGGTAGGAAGAAAAGAAGATCGACAGCCTTTCAGTTCCTTCTAGTCACCCTGCCTGTGGGGGAACTGATTCAAAGAAGGAGAAGGGAATGAATAAAGGCCAGAAACCAAGACAGGCACTATATAAGTGTCATTATCCCCATAAAAACAGATCAATTTGACTGAGTTATCTTGGTTTTGTAGGCGAATTAAACAAGACCTTAAAAAGTTTAAAAAGTGTTGGGTTTCAAAAGATTTCAACAATATTTGAGAAATTTTGATAATTTCAACCCGTAATTTTGACAATATTCATGGGCTTGGAAGAGTATTTTGCAAGGGATCAAGCAACTCAAAAAGCATATTATTTGGCAAGTTGAGGAAGGGTCAAGCATCGATATATGGAAGGATAAGTGGATTCCAACAACCACAGACTACAAGGTGGGTTTTACAAAGCCAGCTAATTGCCCTTTCCATTCAGTTGCTCAGCTTATTGACCAAGATAATAGACGCTGGAATATTGACCATCTCAATGCTTGGTTCCCTGAACACATCATCAAGGAGATTCTTAAGATTCAACTTAGAATTCTTCCATCTGAAGACAAGCAGGTTTGGTTGGGTGCTAGGAATGGTGTGGTCACAACGAAAGCTGCTTATATAAAAATTTGGGAAGAGAGGGAAACTCCTTCGGTTAGCAATGATGGTCGGGTCTCTTCATGGAGGCTAGTCCCAGAAGAGAAGTGGAAATTCATTTGGAAGCTTCAAGCACCACCAAAGTTGAAATTCTTTCTTTGGAGAATTTTAACGGCCTACCCACAGGTGAAAACATGAAGAAAAGGAAATTTAATAACCCTTGACCTCTGGCTGGAAGCTCTCTTGAATCGGCTGATCATCTTCTCCTAAATTGCCCTTTACTAAAGCAGTTTGGTTTTCAAGCCCTCGGGTTTTAAAGGGGTGATGTGGACCTATCCTTCACATCCCGGCTTGACATGATTAAGAACAAGATTTTTCTACTAAAAGAGAGAGAATCGAGTTCCTAACACCCGCACATTCATTTGTTGGAAGATCCGGAAAGCCCGGAATGATAGAGCTTTAATAGAAGGTCGTGGAACCCATATGAAGTGGGTCAAGAGGCATGGAAGTTGGCGCAAGAGTATGTTCAAGCATGGCCGGGCCCTCCCCAAACTATCAAAATGGATAGTAGACTCACGAGTTTGGATAAATGGAAACCCCCTCCGAATAGAGCATACAAGATCAACACCGATGCAACTTTCAACAAAGAATTAGGCACGCAGTTTGGGATGCATAACCGGGAACCATCAAGGAAGGCCAATGAGCGTTCGAGCCCAACTCAGCACATCCGCACATGGCGAACCAAGGCGCCGGGATGGCTGTTCTTTATACTCTTGGGGAAGGAATTGACATTGGTTACTTTGAATCTGATTGTAAAGAGCTCATTAGTTTAGTGAATGGCTCTGCTCCCCCTCCTCTTGATGTTGCCCCCATCATCCAGGATATCTTAGATGTGGGACATAGGCTTGAAAAGTGTTTTTTTAAACATGTTTCTAGGCGGATCAACGAGGCCGCTGATCTCCTAGCTCGGAGGGCTAAGTCGGTGACGGTCCCGACTCTTTGCGCATTCCCCCGCAGCTCTGTTTCCTCGGCTTCCGCCGTCTCAATAAATTTACTTTCTCAAAAAAAAAAAAAAAAAAAAAAAACTGCCAAGTTTTAACCAATTCTGATGAATTCCAACCAACCTAGGTTCAGAAGTTTATCAATATTGACATTTTTCCAGCACATCACAAGTCAAGTTTTACCCAGTAAGTATGAGGTTTGAACCTGATTCCAACCAGTTAACCAATTTTCAGCGTCTGGTCAAAACCATGGTAAACCACCAAAATCTTTATCATTGCTTTCCTCACGAGCACTTATCTATACCAAATATCGTTTTAATAAATGTTTTTATATTTTTTTGCTTTGTTACTTAAGATGTAGTTCATAAACAAGCAGATAGATACTCTGTATTTGAATTTAATAGAGATGGTCATATTACGAAAGGATAAAAAGTCAACTCCCCATATTAAGAACAAAAACCATTTTTCTGACAATAAACCAAGAGTTCCTTCTCCTTTCACACTCCAACTGCAGAGCCTCTATAAGCAAAATCAACTTGATTCTTCTGCTGATTATAATCCTTTTCCTTATATATAAAATCAACTTGATTCTTCTACACAAACTGGGGCTAAGGCAATGCTCATTTCCCCTCCCAGACCCTGTAATAGCAGGTATCTTGCATACTGGAATGCTACTTTTTCTTAAGAACACCCATCCTTCATGCATAATTATTTGAATGCATTGATGCATCATATTTGATTCTTCTTTTTATAAATAATATGTTTTACATATTATGGTGTTTTATGGTTAGCTTTGTAGACGCAACTAACTTCTTCAGTAGAGTAACAAGTCCATGACAATCAAGACAAAAGAGATGCTAGTTTGTCATTATGTCCCTATGAACGGGAACCTTCTTTGACTATCAAAATCAGATCTGACAACCCAGACTGATTAATGAGGATAGTAAAAAAGACTGATTAATGATGATACTGTCTCGAAGCACTTATCTGCAAAAGCAGGAGTAAGGCTTCATACATTATGACCCTCCCTAGACTGTAGTGATGGGAACCTCGTGCACTAGGTATTCCCCTTTTTTAGTGTTTTATGCTTCAAATTTTACTTTTCATATATCCGAAGAATCTCCATATGCTCCTTGGCTACTTCTAATTTAGCCTCACAAGGGTGAGGGCCAAATAAACCAAGGTCTTTGAACACAACCAACTCCAAGGTCAATTAGGGTAGGTTCAGTTCAGTTCAGTTCAGTTGGGGTGCATGGGATGGGTTTCCTTGTGTGATCTCAAATGGGATCTTGTTTTGTGGTTGATGATGTAGACGCTAAGATGTATGGTTTTATTAGCTTCAACTGGGAGGGTTTAGGTTGATATGGGGTGAAAATGGGGTAAATTTTGGACATATTTGGATAGCTTAGTTAGAGCTTTCATGACTGAAACTTGGATTAAGTTTCTCTTTTTTCCTACATTGGCGGAGGTAGGGTTTTTTTTGGGGGTAATGCTCTCCAAGTTTTGATGCATTTGGATGGCTAGTTAAGAAGATATGAAGTTTCTTGATTTTACAAGAAGGAATTAGTGTTTTTATCAAAATTTGTTGGTTTCTACTGTTAGAGAAGTCACACAGGGGTGGAGCTTGGATAGCATGGACTAATGTGTGAGGGGCTGTAGTGCATTAGTTCGGCTGATTCTCATGGAGATTGATGAGATAGAGATTTCCTGATTTGGGTGGAAGACATCGATCAAGGAGTTCAGGAGTCAAAATAGAAAATAAAAGTGATTACAAGAGGGACATGGGGTGCTGGCCTCAAGCTTTTCTTGATGGGTTTCAATGACAGGAAGTTTAATGATATTACTCAGGAAGAACCCCAGGAAATCCCACCTTGGATATTACTCACCAAAGATAAACACCAATCAGTAACTCGATCAGCAATACCCACAATAGAGAGGCAGAGTTTTAATCAATTAAGCAGCCTCTCTTCTTCCCACCAATTTGTTTGGGGGGAGGGTGGAGGAGAGTATTTATAGGATTACATATTCAGTCCTATATGAATTAGGACTCAAAAACCCCTGCTCCTAGTACTTCATCTCTTCAAAATGGTAATGCACCCTAAATTGTGGGCCGTTGAACTGAAAACAAAAACACTGTAGTAAGACCTGAAAGGACATTTGCTGACTTGAAGTTGGGCAAAACTACAAGTATGCCAATGCCTAATCAAAATTACTAAGATGCTGAAATAAAATATGAAAATGCTATTAGACTGACAAGAGCTGCTGGGCAGAAAGCCTAGGGAATTTTACTGAGTGATTGGACATTAATCAATTTCTGTGTATCCCTAGCATAACTTGCATCACCACTAGACAATAAGTTGAAATCACCCTTCTGATACAATACATGATAACATAAATCTCGTATCCAAGTAGATGACTAATTTATTATGATCCCATAAAGGATCATGGCTCGCTAAATGCAATAACAGAAGAAGCCTGATCTGTACAATCAGTTCATAAGAGATCAGGAGTCTGTCTTATCTAAAGGACCACCTATTTTGGTTCCCACTTGGTTACTAATCAAGTTTACAAATCATTTGATCCAAATATAGAGCATACGCATTTCCATGAAAGTAGCATCCCACTCTTGGTGAACTTTCTCTAGAGATAAGCCATCCAATAACAAATTTAGATATAGGGTAAAGCTTTACTCCACTAGTCGTTAACTAAGACAAACTCAGAAAAGCTGTTCAAGTTACAAAGTTCTTAAAGGCATACATACTATCATTAGGGTACACAACTAATAAATCCATTTTCTTATTAAATATATTATTCAATTTTATGCATCAAAATACTTAAAAGACATTAAAATATAGGAAAAAAATAATATTTTGTCACTAGTAAGTTGAATCCATGGAGGTATCAGTTAGTATAGCTATCTTCACCATACTTTGTTCGATGTATGAAGATCAGTGTCATACAAATGCATCAAGTCATATTGCTGAACATTTATAGCTCCTACTTACTTGTTTGAAACTGAGCTGGAACTTAATGGAATACTTGTTCTATTACCACAGACAGGATTTGTCATAAGAGAAAGAACACCATTGAACCCAAGAAGACCTGGTCAATTAAATTAACAGCTCCAAATAACAGCAGATGGGGTACAGCAAAATAAGTAGCATTAATTTTCCTTACCAATCTTTTTTTGTATTGCATGGCCAACAGTGCAGCAATAAAAAAATGTCTGCCCAAGTAAATATGTGTCACAGACTTGTGTCTGCCATATTTCATGTCCTAACAAACGCAGTTTACAAAAAAATATGAGTGTTACAAATAGAAAACATCCAGCTTCGTATCTCCCAGAACTTCCATACACAGGTTGACAATGGTACTGATGCAAATCTGGGCATGTTGCAATTTTCAGTAAGTTGCAATGGTGTTTTCCCCCCCCCCCCCCCTTTTCTCCTTTTCTTTCTTTCTAATGAAAATTGCTTTTAAACTCATGGTCCCCAAGTGATATTTCTTTTGCAGCTGGAGTGTGTATGACAAGTATCTTTTTAAGAAACTTAGAGACTGAGCTAAACATTGTTATGAGATGAGTAGTTTTGGGGATGCAGTTGACCAAAATTGTACTCACTTAGCAGGGACCAACTGGTAATCATTTGAAAGAAGGGACCTTCCAGGCATAAACCAACTTTTTTTTTGGATGAATAAATAATTAAATTAAGACAACAAGCAAACAACAAAAGAAGCAAACAAAGGAACCAAAACAGAGAAGGGGGGGGGGCACGAATGCTCAAGAAGGGGAGATGAAAGAGGAATTGAGACCCCAGAAACTAACAATTAACCTATTTTTGGGAGTGTCAATGATAAGGGGATGGGGGAGAGAAAGCAATCTAGAAAAAAAATCAAAATAGATGGCTCTCCAAATCGAGTCTAAAGAATGAGATTTGGAAGTCCATCTTTTGAGGTTACACTCCCTCCAAATGTGATGAATGGTGGCACCAAAGACTAACTTGCCTATGCGATCGCAGATGGAGTGACCGGCAAGGTTCTCAAGATCCAAGTCCAATCACAAACAAATCCATGCGAGCATCTTGAGCAGGACCAAATGGAGGTGAGGGATCTATCCCAAAGGGGCTGGGAAAAGGGGCAGGAGAAAAAAAGGTGGTCTATGTCCTGTGAACCATTCCAACAAAGGGAGCATCTAGGGTTGGCATGGATGTGGCAGCTAATGAGGAAGGATTGGGTCTGGAGAGCATGGTGGAGGGCTCTCCAAAGGGTGAGGGAGTGCCGGGGAATGAGACCTTTGAACCAAACCAGATGGGACAAGGGGATAGAAGGGTTAGGGGTGTAATATCCAACCCTATTCTAACCCCCGACCCTAGGATCGCCGCCGGAGCGGGGTAGAAGAGACTTATGGATCCTTCTGATTGATAACTACGATTCGGAGACCGAGCCCATGGCATTGAGGAGACCCTTGCTGAATGCATTGTCGGTGGGGCATCGGAGAAGATTGATTTAGTTGAAGCCACTGACCTCGTGCCAATCCAAGGTATTCCCCAAAACTAGACTTCTTGATTGTTAGAAGAAAAACCCACCCATTTGACCTTGTATAGCCTTTCAAACCCCACCGAGTTGCTGAACTAAACCTGATTTTCTGCGGGAAAATTTTGGGGCCCGATCGATGCCATCGACCAAGGACCATCGCCCAAAGTTTCCCAGTCAGCAAAGTTAATGATTCTATGGAATATTCTCTTTTCTAATTTTAATAACCTCGAGCCTTAAGCCCTATTGCAATCATTTTCACTCCTGAGAACGTGGGGGGAGCTTCCCAAAGCAACTCCTAGGCATATGTGAAGGATACTCCACCAAAAAACTCATTGTTTATCATTGATTCTTGTCTCCATCTTCAACACCAAGGTATGAATCATCATTCCACTCTTTATTCTAACTTTTTCTATTCTTTTCTATTCCTCTCTTGCTGTTGAGACATTGGAGATAGTGCTGCAACCTTGCAACCATCACTCCAAGTGTCCACTCATGCTTAACCCATGATCTTCTTAGCCATCTATTGATGTTATGCCCCAATCTCAAGCCTAGCATATGTATTCCTTGATTTTTCCTCTTAACATCATGTCATTTTGTACAAAATTGAGTTGTATGGTATGCTATGTTCATGTTTATCACTATTATATGATTCCAATTGAATTTCTATAAGTTCCCCTAGCTATTACATGCCATTTTTATGTCAATGCAATCAATTCCAATTCATGCCATAATGCTTGTCACTTGAACTTGATAGCTCAAATTGGGGCTTTCTAATTGGACCATTGGATTGTGTTATTTTCTTGACTTATAGTGTCCTCCTACTGTTATTAAGCATTCCTTCAAGTTTTAGATTGATCCGAACACCGGAAAACCAATTTCGGATGAAAACCCCCAAAATCCACTATTCTGTCCCGAAGAGATTTTGGTCGATCCTCTGTGGTCGATGTCGATCCTCTTTGGTAGATGCCATCGACCAAAGACCATCAACCAAAGTTGTTGCTGACAACAACTTTAGCCAGTTTTGACCCATTTCACATCCGATCTTCCCGATTTCTTCTCTAACTTATTATTGATGTTTGTTTAGGGTCTTAGCAATTCTTTTGGACCATTTCTTGGTATTCTCAATTCATCATCAACTCAACCTAAGGTAAGGATGGTTATCTCCATAAACATATAGGTCATCAACTTATGATTTGTGTTCTTACTTAAAGAATAGAATCTTTTGATTACTTTTAATCATTATAAAACTGTTATATATGTGTTAGGACAGTAGTATCGCAATTCATATACTCTTGTCATGTTAAATTATTATTCTTGATTACTTATGTCTATGATGATTCATTTCAATATCATGATTTAACTTTTATTATGAAGATGTATTGGATGCATGAGAAGTGATGAACTTGAATATGTGATTGCCTACATATAACTTGGGATTGGGGAGTGTCCTATTGACACTTCTGTCCTTGGGCATCGGAGGGAATAGTATGGGATGTTCTCCGAAGGTGCCTATCGACACTTTCCCGGGTTATTGGATGACATACATAGGATTGTCTAGTTGTGTGGCTAGGATTGTCATTGTCATGTTAGACTCGAATCGGAAGGGCATTGAGACCAAACGACCCGTGGTAGTGTATGGATTGATGGGCGCTCTAGGCCGGTAACCAATCCGGTAGGGGACATAAACCATGCTACGGATACCCGAAAGGGGCCATTTATTGGTAGGGTTGCAAATAGCTAAACTTGGGCTCACGGGCACTCAAGACCGGTATCCAACTCGTGAGAGGACGTGAGAGCTTCCGTTTACTATTTGTGGATGAACAATAGGGTTGATGAGTCCGTAATCTGGGATTACGCTGACTCTAGTGTGAAGGATACCGGAAAGGATCACCAGGGGAGAGGAATGGACGTATCTGGATCTGACTTGATACGACTGAGTAGATGACTTGCATTGGGCTAGGCTTTATTGTGACATGCGCCAGTACTTATACCAAATGGTGATGTGAGAGAGCGGTGACCGATTCCCCTACCATGGTTTTTGAGATGACTTTACTTAATTTCCCTGGTAGACCCAAGATATCTTGTATGATTGAGGGGGAGTGACTGACAATCCAAAGAAGTATGGTGCTATGACTTAAAGCATGTCTACCATAGAGATTAGCATTCATAGAGTTAGAATCATATTTGCATCATATGTTCCATATCACATTGCATTATGTTATGTTTTGTATATGTATGATTTTGATTATGGAATAACTACCTTGCTGAGTTCTTCGAACTCATTCCTTTTGTACAAATGTTTTTAGATTATCCTACAAGTACCGAAGATTATGATGGCACCCCCTTCGAGACGGACTTTGATCCCGCATACTACCCTCCGGGTGGTATCTTCGGTGAAGATCCGAGTGTTGGTGCCGAGGAGGATTACTATTTGCACCAGGGTTAGCCCCACGATAGTGCGGGAGCGGCAGAGCTGGGCTTTCTTCATCCATACCATTGAGGAGACCATTATTAGAATAGAAGAAACCCTAGCCTAGTGCCCCATTTCCCTGGTTTATTTATGGAACAACTGGGCATGTAATTAACTTGTTTTGGATTATCTTTTGATACTTGGATTTGTAATTAACTTAATCATACTTCATTTTCATTGCTCTGAGAGGGTGATATTCATACATTCTCTCACCTTTATGATCACATTTATACTTTGACATTATCTGCTTTTCCGCACTCTGATTTATTGAATCTTATCTTATTCATGATATTTAGTATTAGTTGCTTTTACCTTGATTATTATTGTTCATAATTATGTTATCGTGTATGTGGGAGGCATGGTCCCTCGATTCTTGATCCTTGGACTGTGGATCACATTCCCGGGTATGCCAGATGGGGTACTGGCTGGGTGGATGTGACAAGGGGACCGAAGAAGATTCCAAGGAAGTGAAGGATTTGGATCGAGAGTGGATCCAAATGGTGGTATCTCGAGAATGGCTAAGGATGGGGGGAAGAGCATTCCAAAAGTGTGTGAGACTGGGGTGGGGGAGAGGGGACCAAGACCTTGGAGATGAACACATCAAGGGTGGTACACTTGGGGATACTAGTGTCATAAACAGCTCGGGGGCCAAGGAGGGTGTAGAGAACGCCCAACGGATGCTAGGGATCAAGCCAAAAAAGAGTGGAAGTTCCAAGAGAGATTTGGGAGGAGATGGCGGAGAGAGCTCGAGGACGAAGGAGTAGGATCTTCCTCCATATCCAAGATGGAGTAGAGGGGCAAGAAGCGGTCCAAAGAGAATCCTGTTTGAGAAGGTAAGAATAGACCCAGGAGACCCAAATAGAATCTTGCTTAGAGGCAATCTTCCAAATGAGTTTCAGAAGGCAAGCCATGTTAACATCAAGTATGTGCCTGATTCCAAGGCCTCCCTTGGATCTGGGACGGCAAACAGCAAACCAAGAGATGGGATGGAGGAATCGAGAGGATTCTTGGCCTTTCCAGGCACAGAAGAGGGATTCTGTTAGGTACCTGAATGAGGCTACTTAACAAGGTGGAATAATTCAAGAAGAAAAAAAGGGACTTTGAATAAAAGTTGAATAAGAAACAATACATTCTACCAGCAGTAGGTGATTCCTACGGCTACCCAAGAGCAATGGCTCTCACATAAACTTCTCTCTTAATATCCTCTCTACTCATCCTCCCCCCTATTTATAGCAATTATATTCTTATCGAATTAATTAACAAAATCAGCCTACTTCAAGTAGGACTCTTCAAAAAGTAACCTAATTGGAATGTAACTCTAACCTGGATGTATTATGACTCTTCAATCTAATCCTAAAAAGTAACCTGAATACAATAGGACTCTTCAAATCTGTCAATCGTTTCCTTCCCTAGAATTTAGGGATTTACTTTCCCTGTCGAGTGTAGACTCGTGATACTAGGGACCTATCAAATTCCATGGACCGAATAATGGATTTGGGGATGAAGAAGATTCCACTCCAATAAATGTAAGAAAATTGGAGGACGGATTGAATGAGCACGACTCTTCCCGCAAAGGATAAAAGCTTTCCTTTCCAGAGCTGAAGCTTTTTCCTGATATGATCAAGCATAGGAGAGCAGTGGTGGCAGGTGAGCCTGCCGGGGATGATCTGATAACTACTTAGTTTTGCATAAGATGAGTAGTTTCAGAGATTAGTTTAATCATAGTAAATTAAATATCAGGGGTCATCTGATAACTACTTGCAATGAGAATCTTTCAAGGAACCATTGAATCTATTTGTGACTTTGAATTACTACAGAGTAAATAGGTGGATTGGTTGCTATTATGGTCTTCTTTTTCTCTAAGTTGTGGTTAGAAAATAGGACTCTCTCATGAAATTAATCAAAAGAAAAAATGAAAGTAAGTTCTATGATTCCTACATATACTCTAATTATAACCATGTATCCATTTAAATCATTATTTTAAAAAATAATAACAAAAAAAACCTTATGTCTATGCATGCAAGGCAGAAAGTTCAGCTTTTCTCCACTCTCAGAAACAAATGCCAATGAGAAGGCAGCAGTGAAGTCTGACTTTGCCAATGCTTACACAATTGATGAAGGTTCCCCCCCTTTATAGATGTGATCAACAAAAAAGCTAATGCACATCGAAAATAGCACAATAGCTATTGATACTGGATAAGAAAGTTGATTAGGAGGTTTCACCCTGCAAATTCATAGGATCTATGTTTGAATTTAGTATAAAATGAGGGGGGGGGAAAAGAAAAAGAAAAAGAAATGGATGTCCACTGAACAATGACAGGAAATTGACTTAAATGCTTTAAAAACATTTAATTACATTATTACATACCACAAAACGTGAATGACTACGTAAGAATCTGAAGTGCAACTAGGTTCCTAAATGTGAAATGTCATGGAAATCCATAAGTTCAACTCAGATTAAAAATATCAACTTGAAGCTTTGATCTATCTAGAAGCCAAATTTGGATTGTAAGAGGATGCAGATTATTTTTACTTCATGTTCAGAGTTCTGTTTGCAACTGCACTCCCAGGGTGACAATTTTACCTGAGTTTTAAGATGAGTTCTTGGGATCCTAAAGTAGTGGCAACTCAGTTGTTCTGAAATTTGAATCCTATGTTAGCAGTATGTTTCTTCTCAGGCTTAGGTCTCCATTACAATCTGGGGATAACAGATTACGTTTTAGTCAGTGGTCAAAAAGACCAAATACTGCTTGGACTAACAATTTGTGTTTGAAAAGTCAGGATGAAGCCAGAGTTTGTGAGCTGATATAAACAAGTTCAAGTATGTAAGTCAACCCAGTTTTCCTCCTGTCAAAATAAACAGAACTGTTCTCCTTTTATGCTTATTCTTTCACTTCCTCATTTTAACTCCTCGATATTTTGAAATCTAAGGACCAGAACACTCACCCCTGTGCCCCAGAGGTTGGGAAGTTGGACTCTTCAGGAATAACTATGACACTTTGAAGGATAGATATAGAACATGGAGACGTTCAACTTTAGTGTTAATTCTAGAGAACTCAAAACAATCAAGAATATGAAGGATCTCAGTATTTCCCCATGATTTGCAATGACCAACCAACCTAGAATTGAAGCCAATGACTCCTATTCTCCCAAGAAATAACTACTAGCAAAGATTGCAACTAACTAGTTTTCATGGGAGATTATAGATAACTTAAAGAATGAAGCACATGAGTAAAACGAAAAGCAATTATACCAGAAAATCTGCTTCACAGAAGGAAAAATAAAAAAGAATCATATGGCTGACAGCTAAGAAATCCTCCAATTATTGAACACAACTCACGATTCAGTTAGTTTGTCACTTGGAGGAACTCCTATGGAGTTATCACTTTTATCGTTTTCCTCCCATCTTTCGTAGCCTCCAGAGCCAGTATTGACATTAGAAGCTTGAGCTCTGCTTGTTCCAGCTATTGAATTCAACCCCCAATATGTCCTTGCATCTCACTGCATACAAGTCTAGTCAAGTGTCACTCACTATGAATTAATTAACACGTACTAGAAATTATGATCATATGATTACCAGAAGAAAGTGAGATGAAGCATTTTTCATCAATTCAAAATCATTAACATTGCAAGACTAAAATTTCTGAAGCTATAAGAGACTAATGGCTTCATACCTAGGAAAAAAACCAGGATAAATTGAAAATTTGAGCTGAATTAAAATATAAAGCAAATTCAGCAACATGTACACTAATTTGAAGTGTTCCTCTTCTGGATAGAGGAACAGAAGAAGGGAGGGAACCAATGAAAGCCAATAAGGAAGCTTTCCTCTTGAAACAATTGGAGAATGAGAGACAAGTTCTGGTGTTAAATCATTTTTACATGTCTCTGTGCTGGGAGACCATTCTTTGTTGGGAAATGGTCATTTGATAAACCCATTCTGAAAATATTTCCAGAACATATTGATATTTGATAAACTCATTCTAGGAATGGAAAAAGAACATTTACAAAACATGTAACTGATTGAAAAACATGTTTTTAATTATAAAAAGTTATAATTAATAACAGAATTATAACACTTGAATCTTGTCCAACACACATAATATGGATAAAAAGCTTAGATTAGCAAAAGAATAAAAACCATGATAAATAAACACATAATTTGACCCAAAAAAAAAAAAAAAAACATAATGTTATCCTTAATCACAGAAGTCCATAAACTTGGTTTTCATTTATGATTCGTACTAGAGTGAAAGTGGTTTGGGTTTGCTTGCATTGAGGACTCAAGGTGGTTGTTTTTTTTTATTAAAGATTTTTAATCTTTGTGATGCATACTCTAAATTCATGATTGAATCAAGAGAATCTTGGAGGATTCAAACCACCATCCTCTTGAAACATGCTCGTGTTCCAAGTGCTCTACCAATTGAGCTAAAGATCCATAAGATAGAGTTGTCAAGTAAAGATCAAATAAGACTACAAAATGTATTTGTTGCTGCCAAGGGGCAATGGCATGAAATAGAGCTTACACAGATTATTATTCTGTGGACTGAGACAATAAGTGATTCATGTCCACAGAATTTGTGTTCCAGTTAAATATTTTCTAACTCACAGAAAACATCAATTCAAATTTAAAGGTTCACTGGGTTGCAGAATTAGAGTTCCAAGTCCAAGGAGCTATATAATTTGGAATGTGGCAAGAGTTGCCTACCTAAATAAGCCAAGGTATAGCAAACCCCCTGTCAATGAAAAGATCAAAAAGCTTCCCACCATATATCTCAAAGAAACAGACAAACAACTGGTACCCTTGATTGCAGTAAGCATGGTGTATTAATCTCAAAATATCCTGTGATGCTTTATGTGGCAGAGGTTGCATTGTATAAGTTTTTCCCCTTCTAAAATTGAAAACAACCATCAACTTAAAATTACTGTTCCCCACCTACATTGGTCAATTTGAAGGTATACATAATGAATCATTTTAACAGCAGAGCAATGTACCACCCGTTGATGTAAACCAGGATCAGGGCTAAGGGTATTGAGGTAATTCCCCTAGATTTAAGTTTGCCAGGAAATTCAGCAAGTAGGAAGGCTGAATCAGGAGGTTCTAGGATCTTCTAAGGTTCAAAAACCATGCTGTAATAAGTGTTTCAGATCTGAAATTGAACTAGCAGTCAAACTTAGGGTCAGGGTAGGTTTGGCTAGGGTTAGGGAAAGGGAAGGGTCTTACTGTCTTGCAGTTCAGAACTAATTGTGTGGCTGTTCTGCAATTTCAGAACCTAAGTTTTGGTATTCTGAGATGTGGGGAAGGTCTGAATTGTAGAGAGTTGTTTTTCAGATATTCCCTCAAGGAAGAAGATGAAGTGCAGAAATTTTTTCTGAACTAAGGAATTAGGTTTAACTGGGAAACTAATGATATGACTAGGTTCTAGGGTTAGGTGCAATCCATGGGGGGGGGGGAGAGAAGGGATCTAAAAGGGCTGGGGAGGTGGATCTAACAAGCGGCGGGGCTGCTGCAATCGTAGGAGGAAGGGGGAGGTGGGGAAGCCTTCAAATGCAAGGAGATGGGGTGGGACTTGGCTGTAACAGAAGGGGAAGGTAGAGGGTGATGGTGTGATGGGGTTGGGGTGGGTTTCTAGGCCAAGGCAAGAGGGGAGAGTGCAGTGACACTTATGGTGGAAAGGGGAGGGGTTCTAGGGTGTGCAGGCAAGGAGAAGGGTGAGGAGGGGCAGCGGACAAGGGGGAAGGCAGGGGAGGGGTGGGGAATGCTGCTGTACTTACTTGGATGTTGTGTTTGATTGCTTGAGTGCTTTGGATGTTGTGTTTGATTGCTTGAGTGCTTGTACTCTGCTAGACAGATGGAGAAGATGAAGAAATTTGAACAAGTTTACTCAACCAGGGCTTACCCAACAAGGAGATCCTGATCCTCAACACAATCAACTTTATTAATTATCAAAACTGAAAACTGCAGTGACTACTTGGCTATTATGGCCCTTTGGGTAGAATTGGACTCAAGTTGGGAATCCTTAAGTGATAAGGATCCAACCACTAACCTACACCTAACACCTTAGATTGGAAACTAAATAATTAAAGACTTGGACTCTAGGTGGAGTTCCTTTATGGATTAGGATCCCAACTCATTACATGGATTCCTTGAATTGACTCTACTAATAAAAGATTAAATCAAAACAAACTCTTAAAAGATAAGAATCCCTTTGGATAAAGAGTATTATCTTATCCAAACTTTGACTAAGTCAACACAACTCAATAACTTAAAATGGACTATAACTCTCAAAACGACTAACCCAAATTAAAAATCAAAAATAAAAAATCAAAAGATCCATAACACTTGGATCTAGGGTATTCCAACTATGCCCATATTTGGCCCCAAAAGGGGCAAGAAAATGACCAAAATACCCCTGGGGTGGGTTCAAGCAGCATGCTTTGGTGTTCTTGGGGCCCACTTTAGGGTTTGGCTGGGGGGTTCAATCCATGTTCACATCACCCATATTATTCAATTTATACTAACATTAAAACCAATAACCTTTTTGAAATGCTGCCCAAATAACCATACTTCAAAGCCGTATTGTAGCTACGGATTTGATTGGCACTGCACTTGTTATTTTGTCAATGGTAGTTGTGTATTGAGTTGAGTTAGTTGGCATTGTACGAAGACCATGGTTGTAAGCATTGATTTTGCAAGATACCCCGAGGAAAATGATGTGGTAACAATTTGTACTTTGTTCTCATATGCTTCAGTAGTTTTGACATGAAACAACAAGTTTTTAGATTCTTGGTCATCACACAAAATAGCAGTCAATAGTTTGAATACTGCAGTTGCACAGAAGCCCAGAAGAGAGATTCACAGAGCAATGGTGGATTTTATTTCATCTGCAATAGATTGAGGTTAGCCTTTGTTGTCATTGGACCTTCACATATCTTGTTCCCATGTTTATTGTGGAAGCCTAATATTATTTTCTGATGCTGGCATTGTATATATTACTGAAAAGTAAGTGAGCTCTAAGCCAAGTATTGTATATATGATCTCACCCTTTACTTGCGTTTCTTGGGTTTACACACTGGGAGAAATGCGGGGCACCTATGAAATGGAAAATGTCTCCAAACTGTCCTGATGTTGGTGAAGTTGCAAATGATGACAACTCTGTGGTCATGAATTCTATTACATAGATGGACATGCTCCAGTCTTCCCAAGGAATACAATTTTAATCAAGGTTATTCCCCCTTTTCCCACTTTTGATGTATAAAATTAGGATCGCTCCCATGAAATTACATGACATGTGAATTGTACAGGAAAAGAAATGAAGGAACAGAATTGGCATAGTTCTTGCAAAAAATCAGAATGCATAAGGTTGTTGGAGCTAATATTAAGGGTACATCTTGGGGATGCTTTTGCTATCAATCAGCTAATCCTAAGGATACATCCCTGGGAAGTTGTTGCTATCCACCAGTTTCCAGTTGTCAAGTGTGAGAACCTTGTTCACATCTTTCCTATGGAAGATACAATTGAGGAGTATTTTGGGAACCTGTTTGATTTGCATTTGAAGTATTGAGTGCTTTACAAGGCTTTTATATAGTTTGATTTCCTTCATCAACACATCTTGCTTTATAAATACATTTTTTTTTCAGGTGGCAGTGTGATTACTAGCATTTCTTCTTGTTTGAACCCCATATCCCCTAGAGTTATACGGATCTGTGATCAAGGAAGAGTGATCTATTTCTTGTTACAGAGGATGTCAAGTGTTAAGTTCAAGGTATGCTGCACTAAATAAAGAAAGCTTCAATGAGGGAGAAAATATCTAACAAGAGCATGGAGAGTGATTAATGGGCTTGACCCTTCACCAGATTTTAAATCAGTTCCCTAGTTATTGTTGGGATATTTTTGGAATCGGTTTCATGTTCTACATAAACCAAAAGCACATATCTCATTAATTTTTTAAGGCTATCCATTATTGGGTGGTGCTGAGTACTAGTGAGCCATAATTGAAGCCTCTAAGATTAAGTTAGAACTAGCCCACAGAGACACATGAAGCAACTGAATTTCACACTGGAGAGGTAGGTTTTTTGAAAACCTTGTGCAGGATTTGAAGTTAGACGTTTTACCTTATTCAACATTTATTTTCTTGGAAATGTTTACAGCACTTGTGATTTGGAATTTACGTGGTTAACGACCCAGTATGAGGTCTTCAGCTACAAGCTCCAACTTATTTCTAGCTAATGAATGTAATATTTCATCATCTACCACAGACCAGGTCAGTCAACAAGAAGAGAAAGAAGTCAAGTTGAAACTCTGAACACAGAGATTGACGGACAATTTCCTTACTTTCCCTCTGGCTATTCAAATAATAGTTATTAATCCCATAAAATTAAGGCATTAAATGAGGTGCAAGGCTCAAATTCTCCATAACAGCTTGAATAATTTGCCCAATTTCACGACAGAAACTCATGTGATCTATCCAGTGATAAACAAAACCCAGAAAGGATGAATGATCAACAGTGTTGCATAATTGTGCAGATGCCAAATACAATGAAACCCATAAGAAAAAAACCATGTTGTGTTACCTAAATCAAACCCACAACCTATTATCTAACTTAACAAAGATAATCCAAAGTATACATATCATGGTTGTCAAAGTGTCCGCCTAGGCACCTAGCCCATTTTTACATCAAGGCGACCTGGTGTCACCTTGGTTTTCTTTGCCCTCTATCACCTTTTCGCCTTGACAACCATGATACATATGGCAATTCATCACCAAATTTCAATTAAAAAATAAAAAAAGAAGAAGAAGAAGAAGAAGAAGAAACTAATTGATGGTGGAGGGGGGGTGGAGAACAACCAAACACCATGAAGCACACAAGATTTCAAATACAAAAGAAGACGCTAAAATTACATATTAGTACTTTAGGCCCAAATTGCAGATCAAAATTGAATGAAGATATCATGTCACCAAAGAACCAGCATAGTTGAGGATAAAAAGAACTCTAGCTCAAAGAAAGCAACCTGAGATCCGCATAAAAGAAAAAGGAAGGGGAGAATGAAACATACCTAACCAAATTGAAAGGCAAAAGTAGTATATGAAATCCTAGGTCCTCCATTTTGTTTCAAAAGGTGAAACTGATTTGTGGAAGTTCCAAAGATATGAAAAGAAACCCTTATAACAAGCAAAACAAATCTCCTAATTGACAGCATATAAAAATTGAATATGTATACACGAAATAACAAAGTATGAACAACAAAGAAATCACAGGTTTCACACCAGAAAGCTCCAGATCAGAATTTCTTCATATATGATGGTCTTTTTGCCACTCATTCCCTCATCAGAGAAAACCAAAACCAAAAAACAAGGAAGAGAACAAAGAAATACCCCTAAAGAACTAGTAGAGAAGAATAGAACGAGTAACAATGGAGGATACCCGGAAAACTTTCAGACCTAGTTTTCTGTTACAGAAAGGTTACCTAAAGCCCTAGACGACCCCTAGCCCTAGATTCGGGGTTACATCAGAAAGATTATAAGAAATTGCAAAATTTAGTGTTTTAACCTCGGTTATGCATGTTAGAAACACATGCTTTCCATCATCATTCTCTCTAATTTTTCCTAATTTTCTTCATCCTTTCTCACCATAAAAAAGAAATCCATGCTTGTGTTCATGCTCTTTAAGCATTCTACCATGTTGTCATGTGGCCAGTTAGCTTTCAGGTTCTTCAGATTTTAAGGCATCAGCACCTGGAGATGAAGCCTGATGGTCAAGGCTGTCCTCTTCCTCCCTAGTGCTCCAATGAATAACAAAACAAGATCATCAGAAATTGTATATGATAGGTTTTACTCTAAAGACAAACAGTATACAACAAAACTTAACAACATACCCTGTTTTAGCACTCATCGTAGACAGTGTCTGGGAAAACTCAGCTTCACCAAACTTTGCAACACAGCTATTACAGCTGTCTGACATGTAGGAATCCATCTGCAAACAAAATTAATCAGCAAGCTGAAGCAAAATAAAATTTTTATAAAAATGATTGAGCTAGCAAGGGAAATCTAGAAGGACAAAAAAACTCTCAATTGAGAATTAGTTTTCTTGGTAGAGGCTAGTACACCTTGACCATTCAACTGGTGGGCTACCTTTTAGATAAGCTTTGTACTCAAACTGACAAACCCAGGGTTTACATGATCAAAGACCACAAATTTAGATGCCCAAACACACAAATACGAGACATCTAGTAGGGTGTCTGACAGAAATGAAAAGCTGATAGGTGGCCAAGAACATCCATTGCAGGATAGAGTTAGACAATACTACACCAAAGCTTTATACTCTATTCTGTATGATGCATCAAGATTCTGCAATTTCCAACATTTGCAGTCTCAAAATCCTTGTGATCAATGACTAAGGTTATCAAAGAAGATATGTACAACTAGCCAGACATCAAACAATGACGGAAGAACTTGTAAATATCAAATTGGTCAACATTACTTCAAGTCTAATCAAACCAACAAGATAGAAGTATGGGGAAAAGAAGTACAAGCTGTCAAAACAAAATACCCCAAAAAACAAAGCCAAAAAAAAAAAAAAAAAAAAGAGATAAAGAAGCATGGAATACTTTCACTCCCATTCTACCTTCCTCCATAAGCAGATCATATTCACAGTGCAGTTTTCCTTGTCAGGGACATGTGCTGTTTAAATTTTTCAATATGAAGGAGACTTTATACAAGAGTGGTTGGTCCAAGAGCTTCTCTTTTGTCTCAGCAAGTGATAACATGATAAATCATGCCCAACTTTGCTTGGAAAAGGCTTTCACAAATATGTTCATATGGAGGCTCAGCTTTCCCTCCAATAAGTAGGATTGATTGTAAAGTCAGCTTGGGATTGGCCAGATCACACCTAGTGGCTCCTAGCATTCCAGCCTTCATCATTGGAGAATTGGCATGGACACAGAGAACTTGGGCAGACATTGGGAACTTTCCAAAAAGGAACAATCTATACAGACATGCACAAGATGGAAATGTCTATCTAAATTCATTTGTGTCCTCCATCTTGGAGGGTCTAATATTTTTAGTGAGGTTCATCTATTTGGCAATTTTTGTTTTCCCCTGCTACCATTATGGCTCCATTTGCAGAGTTGTTTGGTGGTCTTTTTAGGAAATCGTGGCTTCATCTTGTTCATCGTACACTGGAAACGGCAGGCCCAGCATTCATAAAGTGCGGTCAATGAGCAGCCACAAGACCAGCCTCCCTATTGATCTTTGCTCTGAGCTTACAAAGCATCACTTGAAAGTACCAGCACATAGCTCTAAAGAAAGATGACTATTGAGAGAACATTTGGCCACAAACTCCTGAAAGTTTTGAAAATTTTGAGGGGTAACCTGTGGAATCAAGAAGTATTTGCCCAAGTGCATTGTGCTTCTTTAAGATTTTGCCATCCTGATCAACAGATCAAACACCCATTGTACTTGCCGTGAAAGTTAGACATCCTGGTGTTGGTGAAACAATTAGGCAGGATTTTATGATTTGTGATTGCCAAAATATCAAATTTCAACCCAACAATTTGCTGTTTTCATGATGTCTCAGGTTGACCTTGCAAGGGAAGCTGCTCATTTGAATTGGTTTATTTACATTTTGACCAATGGAAAGATGTATCCTTTCCTAGACCCTTATATCCACTTGTGCATCATGCTGTCTTGGTGGAAACCTACAAGGAAGGAAAAAGTATTTCCTACCACTTTGATGATCTTGAGGGAAACAATCGAATTAAAAGTTCACTTTCTCTTATTGGCACGCATGCACTTCTGAAGATGCTACTGGTTTAGTTTTTTATATTTTCTTTGTTGTATAGGCTGTTCTAGTTATCTTCTGATCCTCTGTTTCTGGTGGTGATTACTCTTTTTTTATGTAGACTTTGTCTTATCAACTTTTTTTTGTGAACACCAAAAAGCCTCAACATCATCAGGTGTTACAAGATTAGTTTAGTGTTCTAGGAGCAATTTTAGTATTATCTATTTTATGTAAAAAGTTAATTGTATTAAAAGAAAAAGCAGAAAGTTTACACAGTCAGTACTACAACATTCAACTACAGAGCATAGAGTAGCCTAAATATCAAATCTGAATCTAGGTAATTACATTGTGTCCCTCTCCATTTCTTGGATGATCATTGAGGGCCAAGAATAATACAGCTATGACCAAACATATTCTATTAGAGTGCTCCATTTGTGGCAGCTAACAAGGACTGGCCTTTGAATCAATTGGATGTCATGATTGCTTTCCTCCAAGTTGATCCAAGAGAAGTTTACATGCAACCTGACCTAATTTCAAGTCTTTCTCAGTAGAAGGGAAATCTGTCTTCTCAAGAAGACCTTGTATTGTTAGGTAGAATGGTTAAAGGAGTGGGATGAATTTCCTAGTTTTGCATCCTTGCATGTGCACGTAGCACTATAATAGTCCCTAAAAATATTAACAAGAACCTGGCAAATTCTTTGGACAGAAGAAACACTTATCCAATAAAGAGAATTCTCAGACATACAAGTAACATAATGCAACACATACCATCGGCGATCTCAAAAGAGACAGATAAACACCAAGTGACACCCGCCTTGGGGTTACATCAGGTAAATTTTGGAATTGGATTGGAGCCGAACCAAGCCCTTGACCTACTTAACAAACAAAGAGGCAGTTAAGAACCTTCTGTTCTTAGACATATAGACAAGCGAATGAGAGACCCTACCGGAATTTTTTGCACTAAGCTTCTTCACCAAAGGCTCTACATGTGGTTGGAACACATCAGCATAGAATTTCTCAATACTAATGTAATCCAGTTTTGTATTCTGTTTCCAAAGTAAAATGGGTTAGATTTAAAAATTAAAATTAAAATTAAAAATAAAAAAAAAAAAAAGAAGGATACCAATATGGGGTGAGAAATATACCATAGAACTGTGTGTTGATTTCTTGACATATACATCGTTAATGACTTGAGAATCGTATAGGGATCCCTTCTGATACATGCCTCTAATTATTGAAAACTCCAAGGGAACATTAAAGACCTGCAAGCCACCAAATTAAGAACAATAAGAAGCACAAATTTGAAGAATTCAAGCTCAGAAAACACACATGTAATACCTCTGTAACTCGACGGAGACTGCAAAGGATGATTTGATCAAGGTGTCGATTGAAAAATATACTAGCCTGTCCTTGAATAAGATGTTGAAAAAGACAGTTAACGCTCTCCTTTATATTTTTTGACTCTTGTAACAGTTTCTGTTTTGTAGTATCTACTAAACTTGGCATGATTTGGAGTTTTTCAACCCAGATATGGATTCTTAAAGCTGCCAACTTATAAATCTGAGCCAAATCAAAACATAAATATCAGATTCCAATTAAAGAAGAACTTTAAAGAACTAATACAATGGGAAATTAAAAGGTGTTATGTTTGAAATACAAACATAGAGGTGGCCTTCATACACTTCTTTTTTGGGTGAAAGTGGCATTCATACACACCCTTCGAATATTTACCTTGTAATTGAGAACATTGATCTGATTCACAGCACTTGTGTTCCCCCCTCCTGGAATTGGCCAAATCTGACTGCAGATAAAAATTCTCAAATCCAAGATACTCATCAGGGTAAAATGACTTCAGAAGATCCCAAAAAAAAGATTAGTTTGAAGATTGTTAAATGAAACCCTTACCTAGCAAAAGTAAGCAGTAAAAGAGGCGATGGAGTCGATGGAGGCGAAAAATCAGTACGTGCTATTCTTGAGGGCCTTAGGTCCAAACCTAAATCTGGGGGAAAAGAGAGATCCAAATGAGACTTTTAACAGCTAATTCAAAGAATGCACCTAATTTGGAACAAAGGATCTTTAGCTACCTGATGGAGCTGTTTCACGCTTCCGTAAAGAAGGCTGTGGGGGCAAACCTTCACGGTCGATATTATGAACCCATGGTTTTGACATTAAATCCAATCGGATAATGTCTTCAAAGAGGGCTGGCTTGGCAGCTATCAGAGAATTGTACATCTGCGAACCCGTTTCCCACACCTTGCTCTCTAACAGATTTTCTTGGAAATGAAGAAGATGTTTGTTCAACTCAGTCGGCAGTGTTAAATGGTTAATGAAAATATCCATCACTGTGCAAATTTCTAAACCTGACACCCCTGTGACTGGCAATACCCGAGAACTCAACACTGGCAGCTCATTCATTCCACGCATAACCAGCTCAGCCGAGAATGCAACTACCGCGCTGTGAAATTTCACATCAGCAAACATCGACTTTAAGTCGGCTTTTGCAATCTGACGTTCTGCAGCATATACTGCTTCCAGAATCTTATAGTATATCTTTAGTGTTCCTTTACCACATTCCTCTGACGACAAGCTCTGCCCTGAACTTGAAGAACACACAGGAAAGACGGCCTCCAATAGTGACTGGACCAGCTGCTTTACCTTACCATTTGCATCCAAACCAGATGATGCAAGAAATTGTTGCAAATCTTCTGAAGGAGTGGAAGGTAGTTCAGAAACCACAGTACGCCAAGCATTCATTGTTATTTTCGGGGTTGGTGGTGTAGCAGCTGGGGATGCCATTGATCTGCTGCATAAATTACAAAAAATAGAACGGTTAACAAAATCATCAATCCTTAAGTAAATAACACTACTTTCTCCCTCTCCCGGGTAGCTACTACATGTATTCCACTAATCAATTATGGAATGCTGAAAAAATGTGAGTTACATGATTGCTTAGAAAGGAAATACGCTACATCTGTTCTTCACAAGACTACAAATTTTGATGGAAGAATAACTAATATGTGATTTTTTTCTCATCTGTATTATCACTTACTATTTCATATGGGAAATGAGGAACTAGATAAACTATTGAAAACCTTTTTAGCTTTTAAAACTGTAATGCTAAAATCTTTACTTCGTAGACTTCCAACCTAAAAAACAAAAACATCCTCCAAATGGTTTGAGGAATTGGGATCGAATTGATTGATCATATAAATATTAGCAGAGTCAGAGACTAATATCAATTCTTGGCCAATAACATACAGGTGGATTGGTAGGATAAGCAGGTAATAATGTCAAAAACATAAGTAATTCTTGTAAGATAATCAGGGGATCAATCCAAACCGATGCAGATAGCCATTGAATCTGTACAGCTGGATTAATACAAAACAATTATTTCATTAAAAATAAAAGGAATAATACTGTGAACAATCCCAAGATCCATAATCAGCACGAATAGGAAATAAGAATTGAATAGAGAGAGAAATCTGTATTATCAATCGTACAGAACTAGAACTCAGAAAATAGAAAATAGAAAATAGAATAGGACTAAGTCCAAAGACAACTCAAATTCAGCTCCAAGGCATATCGAGAATAGCTTAGAAAGGAAATACGCTACATAATCAATAATGCAATGCTTAAAAATGGAGGTTAACAAAAATTGGATGATTGCTTGTAAAGGAAATACGCTACAAAATCAATTATAGAATGCTGAAAAAATGGGGGTTAACAACTCAAAAATGGAGATGATTACTCATACAGAAAATAAGCTTGAAAATCAATAATGCAATGCTGAAAAAATGGGGGTTAACAAGCTTACCGCGATGATTGCAGAAGCTGAAAACCAATATTCCGATGGATTGAAGAGCTGAAAACCAATGTTCCGATGGATTGAAGAGCTGAAAACCAATGTTCCGATGGATTGAAGAGCTGAAAACCAATCATCCGATGGATTGAAGAGCTGAAAACCAATGCTCCGATGGATTGAAGAGCTGAAAACCAATCTTCCGATGGATTGAAGAGCTGAAAACCAATGTTCCGATGGATTGAAGAGCTGAAAACCAATCTTCCGATGGATTGAAGATCTGAAAACCAATGTTCCGATGGATTGAAGAACTGAAAACCAATGCTCCGATGGATTGAAGAGCTGAAAACCAATGCTCCGATGGATTGAAGAGCTGAAAACCAATCTTCCGATGGATTGAAGAGCTGAAAACCAATGTGGATCTGAGGAAAAGACTGACAGTAGACGAGAGTAGCAGCCGAGACTGAGAGTAGAAGAGGAGTAGAAGAGACTGAGAGAATTAGGGGAGAGAATTCTTGACTAATGGAATAATTCTAGAGAGTTCGAAGATGGTTGTTAGTCGATGCATGACCGAGTTAGTTAACTCTCTATTTTTATTTATTTTATTTTTTTGGCCTTTTGGTAGTTAACTCGGGATTTGAAATTTTGAATTTTATACCCAGGTTTAAATTCGAGTTAGTTAACTCGATGGATTACGGTTGAATTTATATTGTATTGCACACCCAGGTTCGAACTTCGAACTTCGAACTTCGAACTTCGAACCTCGGAGAAGAGGAACCAGACTTCTCCCGAAACACTTCGGTTTTTCGGTTTTAGCACAAGTTCGAATTGACGATATAGCCCTCGATTCCCGCCACAACTGAGGGCTAAATACGGTTATCACAAGAGGCTATTTCCGTCCATTCCCGGCAGATTTCATTTCACGACGAAAACGCATTTTTATCGGGCGAGTGTTTGGTCGAACCAAACTTAACTGCCACCACACCCTCGTCTTTTATTATTTATTTATACAAGTTTTTAAAGAATCTTTAAACCTTTCTCTTTTTATTTTTTGTTTTTTTTTGTTTTTCACCCTACATGCCATTGTGAACCCTTGTATATTTCAATGTCATTACAATACGTGTCGTTATATACAAAATATTTGTAAGCAAATTCATGAACGTGCAGATAATCCTATGTTGGAAATTTCTTTCAAAGTCATAACTGGTTTAATACCATGAATCATTATCAACATTATGGTTCACATATGGCTCAAATGACAATCAATCATTTCTACCCTAAATTACCAAAAAGGAGGAAAAGAAAAGATGACATCAACCATTGATTATCAAAACCTATGTTGCTTAGTAAGACCATCTTAGGTTAAGGGACCAGTTGAGAACTTCCAATGAAAAGAATTTCTTAAATATCTACCAGCAAATTTTTTAGAACATCTAATAATTCAGTCCAACCACATGTACATTTGGACTTGATTCTTATGATGGTCGTTGTTTTGCATTTACCCAACCACATATAGTCATGTGTTCAGGTTCTAATTAATATCCGAATTGAAACTGACCTGAACCGACCACAATCAAACGGTTGATACTCGGGGTAAGGATATTTCAGGGGTTTACTATAGACCATCCAATGCGGTTCAAATACCCAAAAAGTGGGTCCCACGATGGAGACATCCCTCACATAAACCCTAACATCTAAACTCTTTCAATTCAACACTTCATTTAAGAAAGAGAGAGAGGGTTTAGATTTTAAGATCAACCGTAGGACTACAACAACATCTTTCTATTCCGTACTTGTTTTTCTACCAAAAAAATCAAATAAAAAAAGATTAAAAGAGGAGGCTGTAAAGAAGAAAGAGCGTGTAGATAGAGGAAGAGCTAGCTTTCGTGTTTTGATCATGGTACCGTGTGTCAGCGATTTCGACACACGGCGAAACTTTCGACGCAAGGTTGGGGGCAACACGAAACCCCCCAACGACACGATTTTAGCATTAAATCGGCGATATATCGCCATCAATCAAAAAGTTGACCGGAGAACCAGGAATTTTTGAAAAATGAGAGGGAAATCAGGATCATTTGGATCGTCTCTTTGCTGTGTTTCTTGCCAGAGGTAGTTGGTGATAAACATGAAGGTGGCGACGGAAGGAGAGAAGACGATTCGAGGGATGTTGAGCTGGGAGCCTAGGACGCGAGTTCGTGAGTCCAGCCGAGGAAGATGTTGGAAATAATGGTGGAGGGCAGCGAAGGTTGGGAACGAACCAGTTGAGGAGAGGATCGTCAAGCGGACATCATAGCTTTGAACTTTGAAGGCAGAACTGCAAAGTTCTTTAGCATTCTCAGCGCCGGGCAGTATAGAATGGTGAGATGGGAAGCAGAGATAGAGAATTGAGATATATGAGGTTTTTAGGGTTTACAACTTACAAGCATGGTGATGCCGTGATGGTTAATCCTTGAAGGACAAGCTGGTGGGTGGAGTCGAGTAAGGGTAACATCCGTAAGCAGAATTGCCGGCAATTCCCATGGTCGGTGCTGTAGAAGAAGACTAAAGTTCATTTAGCACCTCCTAAAAAGTCAGGTGACATGTGGCAAGTGTTGCCCGTGTTGCCAAGCACCGACACGACGACACCAGGCAACATGTCGGACTATGGTTTTGATAACGTTAGTAAAAAGATAGAAAACAATAAACTTGGAAAAAGAAAAGAAAAAAAAGTTTCAAATGGTTTAATTTGTTTTACATTGATTGATATAAAAAAATATAAAAAAAAAAAAAAAGAAGAAGAAGGAAGATTCTAATTTATAACGGACACAAGTCACAAAACCAGTTGGACGATTAAAAACTTTCCAATCCAATGTTGAAAAGAATTGGTATAAGAAATGGTATAGAAAATCAAAAGTAGATATCAGAATTTGTTATGCACCCACATTTCTAAACATAGAGTATTTATAGAGATACATCAAGTCATTTTGTGATTCAGGGGGTACCCATTGGTCAGAAAGGTACCTATTCTGTAAGTTCACAACTCTATACAATACCTCTGTTGGATCGCCATGATCCGATGGTTCAAATTGATCTTATGTATGGATAAGTATCCATCTTTATAATAGTTAGATTTGCATTGATTACAACAATTGGACCAAATCAGATCTCACTTGAAGTACGTGCATAGCCTAAACAGTCCATTGCCGACACCGCACGTATGCACTTTGACGGTAAACCATCTTTGCTTGTACACTGCACACACGCAATAGCGTGCCCTTTTATTGTAAATTATGATTAATTGGTAGCATCTATTAATTAACATGGAATCCGACTTCTTGGTATCCGATGTGGAACTACACATAAATTCTTTATTAATATAAAAAATAAAAAGACATTTTATTTAATTAAAAAAACCAAGAAATACACATTCATTATATTTAAAATATTAAAACATCTTACAACATCCAAGTGGGTGGAGGATACAGGCTCCTCATAATGAGGAGGGGAGAGAGAGATGGTTAATGTCAAAGACTTAAGACCAGTGGATGTTCAAAGTTACACATTTTTTTTGAACAGTGTGAAAAGGATATGTCATTGGGTTATATGGTGTCCTCATAAATGATGGAGACTCATTTGGGCTTGTAGGAGGAGGTAGGATGAATCTGGATTTCCTCTGACGGAGAGCACAAAGTGCTCATTTAACACTTTTAACCATAAAAATAAGAAGACTCCATAGGAAAAAATTATCAAAATAAATTTAAAGGTAAGACCCGCAATGTGTCATTTGTGACCCTCACATATCTTTGTGGTAAAAAAGTGTCAGGAAAGCATTTCATGTTCCTTGTCAAAGGAGGTGATCCAGACTCGCTTAAGATGGTTGCTATTAGATTAGCAATGTGGTGCCCTCTATAGTGGAATTTTTAGATGGCATCTATGCGAGGAGTAACCTTTTATACTTTCTTCGTTTTTGTAGAATGTGTGTTTACAAGACTCGCCAGCTACTCCACTCAGTTCTTGCATTGGATGGCTTTCAATAAAAGAAGGAAAAACATTTTCAAAGCAAAGACTAATTTGCAAAATCTCATATGTATAAAATTGTTATCCTTTCTATAATACTGTTACCCACTCACCCCAACCCCCAATGCTCCAGGATGCCATGCAGCACTTACAACAAGTGATAACTGAGTTCTCCCCTCCCTCCCTACAACACCCATCTAGTGAAGCACCAATACTCCTTAGGTGGGAACCTCCGCTACTAGGTCAGATCAAACTCAATGTGGAGGGATCCTCTTTCTCATATCCAAAACTTTCAAGGATTGGTGACGTGACTCTAACCACCGTTGGTGTTTGCCTTTGGCTAAGGAACGGGCTATCAGGACTCACTTATCAATGAAGCACAAGTTATTCGACTCGAACTCTGTCTTGCCCTCGATTTCTAGATCTCTCATGTTCACGTGGAAAGTGACAATCAAGCGCTAGTGCTTTCTATTACGAATCCAACCTTCCGTCGAAGTTGGAAAATCTCTCACTTACTGATATCCTCAAACTAGCGGCATCTTTCACTGAATGTTCATTCTCACATGTCCCCCGTGAAGCGAACTTTGTGGTCGATAAGCTGGCCAAATCAGTAGCATTATCTCAGGATTGGTTCGTGTACTACCACTCACCCCCCCCCTTTATCTTGGATCCTGCTCTTTGACTCTTTAATGTGGAAGATACCACGTGGTTTTCACTTGAATAAATAGAGTCTTCATTCCTACCCCAAAAAAAAAAAAAGTTGTCCTTCATCCCTTAACCATTATATAAAACTTTTGATTCCTTAAAATTCTTTAAATAAAACCATGACAAATAACCGTTATTTAGATATAAAGCCCCGGCCAACTCCTAATCTTACTACATCGATACCCACATTTTGTTGTGATTAGTTTTAAGGATATTATATAGATTTAGTCTGAACATGAGAAATGCGATTAGAGCTTCGCGTATCTAACTGGTGGATAAAGCAATCATGCTTGCTTTTTCGCATATCATGTCATGTATTGATATGGAGAAAATATAATCGAACCGGGTTCAACCTTGGTTCGACCCTCGACCCCAGTTGGGACGAAAGGAATTAACTCACTTTCGAGCGGGCCGGGTTCAAAAGGTAGCTTGCTGAGGAAGTAAACTAACTCAGTCACAAGCACGCCCTAATCCATTATGCTCGGAATGAACTCATCGTCAAGGAGACGGGTAGCAGCATTTGCGGAAGATGCTTATCGCTATTATATGGATAACTACCATATAACGATCATATTATCAAAAGAGTTATCTAATAGCCCAACCTAGTACGGATTTATCACTAACGGATCTATTCGTTAAGATCTGACGGCTATCCGAAGAAGGCTCAAATACATCCAACGAAGGAGATTCAAAGGTATACACTATATAAGACATCACTTGCCCACAAGGTAGAAAAACACATACAATTTGAATCGTATTCTCATTATTCATTCCTTAGCTCTGTGCTCAAGCAGAGTTGTTTATGATCAGTTCATCAACTGACTTAGCCTTCGGTGGTGGACTCTCGATCCCAGCGGTCGGGCCACATCTGACGTTCGTTTTTGCAGGTTATACGCAGGAGATCTAAGGGCTGAGCAGATTTTGGACGCATCATTTGGCGCCGTCTGTGGGAAATGCTTCAGAAAGCCATGGTTACTAGATCATCGGTAGCAGCAGCAACGGCTGCGGCGGCCCAGCGAGAAGCTGGCATTCAAATCCCCGAAGCAAATAATCCAGATATCCTTGAGGGAAGTCGACCTCTTGAAGTATGGGAAGATGGTGGTCAGGAGGTAATAATCCTCCAGATCCACTCCAGTATCAACTAGATCAACTGAAACTCCAGTTATTGGAGGTGAGTCAGACGCTCCGTACGTTGACCAGGCAGGTGGTGGCGCCGCAGGCACCTGATCAACGTGATGCGGGAAGGCACGCATTAAAAAGGTAGCAAAGACTGATCGATGACCAGAATGTCGGTCAGAATTTCCGGGAAGGCGAACGGAGGCAAGAAAGAGAACCTAGGAGAACTGGAGAACTCCCTAGGAGAGATGAGCGGTTTGAAGGACCGCAAGGAAGCACAACCAATTCAAATACGAGGTTGGGTGCAAGAGTACGAACTCACTCACCAACTATCAGGCTCGTGGTTCGGGAGAATTGGCCAATATTAATCAAAAACTCGGACAATTGGCGAGAGGGAGAATAGCTGATGATATTTATTCGGTTATTCGAAAGACTCCGTTTGCCGAGGCCATAGCCGGATATCAATTTCCTCACAATTTCCGTTTGCCAATCTTTTCCACGTTCGATGGTTCGGGAGATTCCATCGCTCCTATCAGTTACTACCAATAGACTTGCGGGGGTCAGATGAAATCCTTTGTAGGGTTTTTGGTTCATCCTTGACTGCAACAACATAGAAATGGTTTTCGAATCTCCCGTCGGGAAGGATCGTGGATTTTGAAGAATTGGCACGAAAATTCATAGGACGATTCCAAAGTGGAATCCAGATAAAAAAGAGCGAGGAGACCTTGTTCACTATCAGACAAGGGAAAAGTGAATCGATTTGGGAACATCTGAAAATATTTAATAGGGTCACAATGAAGATAGAGAATCTAGATGAACAGGTAGCTAAAATTGCTTTGTTTACTGGACTCACTAACCGGCGACTCTTGGAGTTACTACTTCAAGACATGCCTACCACTTATGCTGAACTGGTGCAAAGGTGTCAGAAGCAGGCAGAGGTGACGGAGATCCTAGATGCATGCCAGGGGGATAATAAAGCCTCTACAAAAGAATAGAAGGCCCCTGAGAACAAGCAGAGGCCGAAGCAGAATGTTCGTTATCGAGTTGGAAAGCCTCGCCATGCATGGCGGCAAAGATCCTTCAAAATCACCAAAGAGAGCTTTGAAAGAGTCTTCCCACGTTCTCAGAGAGTTTTGGAGGCAAAGGATAAAAAGAAACACGAAGTTTACTTAGATAGAAAGTGAAAAACCCTAAACAGAGGATTTTCTCGGATTTCTGGACCTGTTGGTCGATTGGCCCAATCGACCAAGCTGGTCAGCAAGGCCCAGACAAAGAATTGGAGGCCAACTCAAGTCCAAACCTCATGGGCTTCTCCCAACACAACATATGACTTACCTAGTATAGAAAAATGCCTTCGAATCATGTCTCACTATACTTTAAGTCCATCAACTAGACTCATCTTCAACAAACTGTAGCTTTCTTTCCAGATCAGCACAGACTTCCAAGTATGAACTCCATCATCAATTTCCATGGGTTCTGGGTCAAACACTATGTCTTCTACTGAGATGGCCCATAGTTGACTACTTCCTTTACTCTGGGTCTTCGGTCCTACAAACAACAGGGTTTTCGGGTCAAGGTCAGGGTTAGGATAGGGCTAGATTTCACAACGGTACTTGTTGCAAGGCATTTACTTCTACAATCCCTTTCCTTTTGGCAAGAATTTTCTTAAATTACCTGTCCTTTTGTGCTACCTTGTCTCGCTTGTTTTGGTTGTTGTTGTTTTCTTTGGGCTTTTGTGTGCTTTTCCTCTCTGGTCTATACTTTGCAGGTGGAGTTCTACTGTGTCGATTTCGAGTCGTTTTCGCCAGGTTGGGATAACTTTGTTGCTATCTTCAGTTGTTTCTTTGATTCCTGGCATGGCAAACTTGGGGAGGCAGTTGTATGCAGGACATTCCTGTTACTAGCTGAAGCCATTGTCTGCAAGTAATTTTTCTAAAAACATGAGCTCACCAACGAGTAGGGGTGTCAATTTGCAGCCCGAATTGTTAAAACCGAACCGGCCCGAACCGAACCTTAATGGGCCGTAATTGGGCTGAAGGTTGCAGAGCCAGCACCAACTCGAACCCAAACCGCAACCCGGTATAACCCGTTTTATAGTTTAACATTAAATATCGTTTGAATCATCATATTACCAGTAGGTAGTTGGTATAGACTATTAGAAAAATTGAGCATGAATTCAAAGATCAAATAGTCATTCTACTACTTGTAAGGGACAATTAGAAGAGTTAAGTATGAATGTCCAATTGAATGTACCAAGTTTGTTTAAATCAAGTAAATATTTCTCCAATCCAAAGGTATTTCTTTTGCATATCAAATTAAATACCAACCCAAAAAAAAATATGGATTTCATAAAAGGGAAAAATTTTAACATTCTCACAAAAAAATTACCAAATTTCAAGACAATCAATCATAGGTCATAGCACAAGTTGGAATTTAAAAGGGTTTTTGGCTTGAAGATTTGTTTTAGCAAGACTATCCGGTGGAGTCTGAAGAATGAGCTTGCAGTTTCTATGTTACTACTTCCTATCTGGGTTCTTAATTTCTATAAGGTGGGTGGGATTTCTACAACATTGAATGACTTTTCATTTTTTTAATGAAAATTGATCAATAGCAATTTTGTTTTTTCATAGAATTTTGGCTCTTGTTACAAAATGCTCAACTCTTTCATTTTTGTTCTTTTTCTTGCATATCATCAATTGTTAGTCCAAACCGTTAGTGTCACATCCACCCAGCCGGTACCCTACCTAGCATACCCGAGTGTGTGATCCACAACCCCGAAGACCAAGTATCGAGTAATCAACCTCCCACATAGACAATAACATAATCATGAACAATAATAATCCATGTACAAAAGATAAACCAAAGATCCAAAAAAAAAAAAAAGAATAAACCATATATAATCAGAGTACGAAAGATAATCAGAGTTTCTAAATCAATAAGTAAAGTGAGGCGGAATCCCACTCTACAACCAGCGGAAAAGTAGTTCGTAAATCAAAAGAAAGATTACAACTATATCTAAAATAGGAAAGAAAACTGAAGCATACTAAACTAAAGTGTATTCTACTTTATAGAGAACATCTTCATAAACGTAGACTTCATCAACTATGCTCGGACGTTCCCATTCAACATCAGGGCTAATCCTACTAACAAGCAAAACCACTTGAGGAATCCTCAACTTAATCTTCATGGTCGCCAACACCTTGCATGTAGTATGCCTCTTCAGTTTGCGCTTCCTCGAATTAACTTTCATAGTCATCAGTACCTGTAGAGTAGTCTAACAAAACATTGTACAAAAAGAATGAGTTTCAAAGAAACTCAGTAAGGCAGTTAATCCATAACAACATAAATGGCAAGATTTCAAAGCAAAGTAAAATGCTATATGATATGAAACACAAGATGCAATATGATTCTAACTCTATGTATGCTGGTCTCTATTGGCAGACATGCTTTAAGTCATAGCACCGTACTTCATTAGGAAGGTCTCATCACACAACGCCTTTTGGTAGTGGGTCCGGCATCCCTCGGGACATTCCATGGCTGGGGGTATAGGTCACCACTCTCTCACATCACCATTGGTCTAAGTACCGGCGCATGTCAGGGTAAAAGCCTAGCTAAATGCAAGTCTCCTACTCAGTTACATCAAGTCAGATCCATATACGTCCATTCCTCGCCCCTGGCGATCCCTTTCCGCCATCCTTCACACTAGAGTCCTCATAGCCCCTGACTACGGACTCATCAACCCTATAGGTCATCCACATATGGTAAACAGGAAGCTGTCACGTCCCCTCACGGGTTGGTTACCGGTCTTGAGCGCCCGTGAGCCCAAGTCTATCCATATGCAACTCTACCGATAAATGGCCTCTTTCGAGTATCCACAATGTGATTCCTGTCCTCTCACGGATTGGTTACCGATCTTGAGCGCCCATGAATCCCCATTGCTACCACGGGTCATTCGGTCTCAATACCCCTCGATTAGGGTCTGACATAACGGGACATCCTAGCCAAACACTACTAGACAGTCCTAAATATGTCATCCAACAGTTTAGGAAGGTGTCCAGAGGGCATCTCCGGAAACATCCCATAATATTCCCGTAGTAGTCCAAGGATAGAAGTGTCAAAAGGGCACCTCTCCTTTCCAAACCATACTTAAGCATACACAAGCATCAATCCATAACATCACATACATGGTAACTTCATATATGGAAAGAAATCAATAATAACATCCAACTTGTATAAAACTGGTAAGTAAATCATACATGAGTCAATTTAATATAAACAAGTAATGCTACTTATATCAAGATAGTACAACAGTAGTATAACATTGTAAGAATCTAATTAAAGAAATAAACTAACAAGATTCAAATATAGAAACTAAGATATGCAATTTATGTAGTTAAGGAAGTAACCATCCTTACCTTTTATAACTCGCAAAGGAATCTTAAGAAATCAAGTAAGATCTTGACAAACTTGAGAAGAAGGTTCTAAACAAGTGTATACAACATACTAGGAAAGATACCTAGAAGGAAAGATATCAAAACATCCAAAACAGACCAATATGGAGTTGCTGTACTCATTGGTCGATTGGATTGTTCTACTGTCTCAGTCGACCAACCGAGACAGTGGCCTTCAAAAATCAGAATTTTGAGAATAAAGAACCGAATTTGGTGGTTCAAAAGGGTACTAAACAAGGGGTAAACTACAATGGCAGCATCCTAGTATATAGAGGACTTCAAAACACTAATCGAATCAAGTTTTCAAGTTACAAATTAGGAAACAAAAGTTACCATAATTAGATCAATCATGGTTCTTGAAGAATTCAAAGTACAAATCATGGACAAGAACAATAGGATGATGGATCATTGATTGTGATAAAGAAATCATGAATGGCATGCATAGATCTTCAAGAAAATAGATCTAAGACTGAAGAACATGAATCTAAATAAGGAAACAAAACTTACCATAGATGTATCAGTCATGATTCTTGAAGAAAGCATGGTATGATAAAGGAGAAATAACTAGAGATTGATAGGTTATAGATCTTGTAAAGAAAACACAACGATTGACTACTAATATGATCAATAAAATAGATCTAAGAAGATCAGAATTTTAATCAAAGATGAACGAAGACAAGATCATGATTTAGATCATGATTCCTTCAAAAGCTTGCAATGATCATAATTAAGATCATTGCTTTAGCCATTAATCCTTAGGTAATCATGAGGGATAAGTAACGAGATGGTTGCAACAACGAATGCAGCATCTTCTCTACTGTCTCGACCCAAAAAGGAAATAAAAACAAAGATGATGAAGAAGAAGAGAATGTAGACATACATTTTTGTGTAAGAACACGAGTTTTGATGAAGATCCGTCAAGATAAACACCAAGGACGCAAGGGAGATGTCTTGCAGAGGTCTCTGGTACGTTCCAGAGAGTTTGGAGGCAGCAAATACGAAGTAGACTCGAGATTGAAATTAAATAGAGCAAGCAAGACCTAATTAGCAAAAACAGAACCCATTGGTCGATTGGATTGGTCGACTGGTCCAATGAGTCGACCAATCAGAACAGCAAGATCAAAACAAGGAAATGAAGGCTCAGATCAAATCCAAACATCAAGGGGTTTTGCACACACACCAAGTGACTTACCTAGTAGGTGAAAATGTCTTCAAACCATGATAGAGAGCACTCCAAGTCCATCAACAAATCCGATCTTCATCAGGATTCAGTTTCCATAAATGGAACACTGTCATCAACATTCATGGTATCAAAGCCAGTCACCAAGTCTTCCACTGGGATGGCCCATAGCTGACTTCTTGTTTTGTTGTCGGACCTACAAACAACAGGGTTTCTGGGTCAAGGTTAGGGCTAGGTTTCACAGTTAGTTAGCCCGAACCCAAACCGCACCAAACCGAAATCGGTCCGAAACAGTTATTTTGTTAATGGGCCGTGTTTGGGCTGAGTGCTTTTGAGCCCGAAACCGCCCCAAACCACACCGTTGACATCCCTACCGATGAGGGATAGGACATGGCAAAATGAAAGCTTCAAGGGGAGTGACGGTTCCAAGGGGTGGAAAGAAGGGGTTTCATCTGTTGGTTTTGCAAAATGTATGGGTTCAAAAACCCTTTACAGGAAAGTCATCGGCGATAAGGTTGAACCATTCTTGGAAATTTGCAGAAGACTTGTCGGGCTATGGATGCCGCTTGGGGTGATTGATATCTCTATCTTGGGTAGGGAAGAGTTCAAAGCAATCTTTGCAATGGAAAATATTCGAAATGAGGTGATGTCGATGGCACCGTGGTGGGTTGATAACCTAATGCTTTATCTAGCGTTGAAACCGATTTCTAATTTTAGAAGTGGGGATGTTATGCCTCCGACTCCTGTATGGGTTCAACTGCTAAGCATTTGTTTCGACTGCTTTGAATATGGTCTAATCTTAAAAGCTATTACTGAATTGGGGAAGATTGTGGATATCCAGTTGGAGGTTGGTGAAATGAAGCTGCCCGAAGGCTCTGCGAGAGTGAAGGTAATGATCAATGTGAACCATCTGGTGAAACTGTATGCTCAGATCAAGAGCAATGGGGAAGAGTGGGTTCATGTAAAACTAATGTATGAATTTCTTTTTGTTTGTGAATGCTGTGAAAAAATTACACACACCACTGATCAATGTCCGATGGGTGCTATAGGGGGTAAAGGCAAGTATGATTTTGGGGAAAGAATCTACAGAGATCTCATAACCAATCCCATCAAATTTGGGAATTTCAGAAGTATGGCGACAAAGACGCGGTGACAAAGATGCTGGAACATTTGTTCACTCTTCCTGCTAAGATGTTGAGAGAGGAGATAGGGGGTCAACGCTTTGAGCAAGAAGGTGCTCGATTGAGCAAGCAACAAGGCGTGGAGGAAAGCAAGAAAAGTTACAAAAATAAAAATAATAATTCGATGGGAAGAAATATAAGCCACTGGAAGTTGTGATGGGGGACACTGAACCTAAAAATCTAGGACCTGAAGCTGAAGGGTTCCAAGCCAAGGAAGCACAGAAGGAAGTTATGGAGAAGACAAGAGATGTGGTGGAATCTTGCCAAGCTAAAAAGGAGTCGATGATCCAAAGTAGCGAGCGACAAGATAGACATTATGCACGGTTAAGGATTGGATGGTCCCAATCAGTTGGTGTTCAAAATTCAAAGGAAAAATAACAAGAAAAATCGAAGTTTGGAGGAGGAAGAGAAAGGCGAAGGAGTTGACAAGAAAAAAAACAAAAACAAAAAGGAAAAATGATTAAAATAAGTGAGAAGCTAGAGGATGTACATGGGGAAAAGGATCTGATGCAGGAGCTTTTGAAGGAGGTTACACCAGAGACGAATGCCAAAGAATTGGAATGATGGCGAAATTGCTAAAAGCCATGGAAAAATTAGGAAGTTTGATGAAAGTGACAATCAATTCCCTTCACACTCAAGCTGTCACATTTGTGAAACAATGTGATTGCCCCAAGATGGTTCTGCAAATTAGTGAGAGGAAGGAAGATGCGGGCCCATTACTCTTAGAAGCTCAGACTCAGACTGATGAGGATTTGGCTAAGGATGGTGATGTTGAGGAACTACATGCATACAATGCCTCTACTAGCAGGAAGCGGCGTAGGAACTCTCCTAACTATATGAGTCTCCCTTCCATTGACCAATTTAACCTCTTCTTTGATGCTCTGCTATGCGAGTCTTCGGACCCAAATACTCTCTTTTGGATAACGTGGAGATCTATGGAAGCTCGTTACCTTCTCAACCCTAACCCAGTGGTACCAATACAACAAATGGTCCAGCCTCAATAAGGTCCTCTAGATCCGTTTTAGAATGTGATGGCGGAACCAACAACTGCCACCCCCAAGTCTTCCCATATTATCGAATACTCTAATTTCTTTGATTTCTGCATTGTGTTGTTTATATCTATCCTTGCTGAGCTTAATAGTTGGGCAAAAAAAAATGAACCCTAAATCTAGGAATAGGTTCTTTGCATAACTCTTGACTTTTTATTTCTATTGTTTCTGCTTATTGTTAGATCTTTTGAATGTCTATTTTTAGCTAGAGAATTATGTGTTATTCTTTCTTTTCCAATTCCTTTTTTATCTGTTGTCTTGTTATTGCTTTATGTCTAGTACCACTATCTTTGTTTTCAGTCTTGGGGATATAAGCGGAAAAATTTAGTTGTTGAGAGGTGGAAGTTGTTGATTAGCTACTTATATGCTTTCTTTTTCATTATGAAATTTTTGACGTGGAATGTGAGAGGGGTTAATTGGAAATTCACCCAATAGTGTTTGAAAAAAATCCTAAAGAAACACCGACCGGATATTGTTTTTCTTTGTGAAACAAAATGTCGGGATCATTTGACTTTATTTGTGGAGAAAAGGAATCTGTACAACCAATACTATATCCTGGGACATGAAACCAGCTATGGTTCTAAAGGGTTGAAAGGAGGAATGGTGGTCCTGAATTCGATCAATTTCAAGGCTGAAATGGTCCACTCAGATCAATTTTTGTTTCTGATTAAAGGATGGAGGAATGAGGACCATTTATTTATTTTTTTTATTTATGCCCCACCTAATTATTGGATCGAAAACTGTTTTGGGCAAAATTGGCTAGTCTTTTGAAACAAATTTTGGATCCGTTTGTAATTCTGGGGGATTTTAATGAATTATTGGATGTCAATGACAAAATTGGGGGGGGTGTTTAGAGTGTCGGGAGCAGTGCAAGGGTTGAAGGAGATAATTAATGAGGAAAATCTTTCAGAAATTTCCACACTAGGTTGTTCTTTCACTTGGACAAATAAACAAACCCCCCCCCCCCCCAACCTTGTCAAGGAGAAATTAGATAGAGTCTTCTCCTCTCCTTGCTGGATTAGTTGATTTCCAAATCAGAAAGTTGAGAAATTACCGGCTATGGGGTCCAACCATAACCCCTTGATCCTTATGTCTTTGGGGAACACCGTGTTTAATCGAAAATTGTTTCATTTTCAGAATGCATGGTTTTCTCATCCGAATTTCTCAGTCGGCTTGGGAAAAAAAAACTTGAATACCCCTTTCAACGAAAAATTGGCCAACTTATCCCATTTTTTGAAATATTGGAACTCCTTGGTGTTTGGGATAGTGGATAATATTTTCCGTAGAGTATCTCTTGAGATTGAGGTGTTGGAACAAAGTGCTGAGCTTGATTGGAACCTTATTTGGGAAGAACAACAAATGGCTTGGGCTATTGAAGCTAAAGAAATGTTCTGATTCCAGAAATCCCGATGTAAGTATATTTCGGATGGGGATAGTAATACTAGATTCTACCATCTTGTGAGTAAAATCAATCTTCACAAAAGAGGAATCTTAGAGATTGAGGCTGATGGACAAATTATATCCAATCCAATTGAGATTGTCGAGGTGTTTGCAGGATATATGGAAGAACTATGCCAACCGCTTGAAACCCTTGACCCTGATTTTATTGAATGTCTGTTTCCATCCATTGACCTTCCTGAAGGAGGTCCATCTAATACACCGGATATGACAGATATCAAGAATGTTGTGTTTTCACTTGGACCACACAAAGCACCTAGGATGGATGGGTTTTTTTTACCAAAAGTTGTGGGACCAGATCTATGATGATGTTTTTAGGTTTGTAACTGATTTCTTTGTGGAGGGTGTCCTTCCCCATGGGGTTAACCACACATTGTTGTGTTTCATCCCTAAGAAGAATGAGGCGACTCTGGTCTCTGATTTTAGACCTATGAGCCTGTGCAATGTATCATATAAAATCCTTGCAAAATCTTGGCCAAGAGACTAAAAGTTCTTTTGCCCAGCATCATCTCACCTAATCAAGGTGCTTTTGTGGCCAATAGACAAATTACGGATAGCATCATGATTGCTCATGAAATTCTTTCATTATATGCAGAAGACTCGGACCAAGAAAGGCTTTATAGCTTTAAAGTTGGATATGTCTAAAGCATATGATAGAGCGGATAGAACCATCTTGATAAAACTTTTCCAATTCCTAGGGTTTGATGATAAGTGGTGCATGCTCATTAGTGCATTAATTTCTTCCCCCACGTTTTCAGTCAAAATTAAGGGATCCCCATACAAATGGTTTTCAAGAAACCGAGGCCTGAGACAGGGGTGCCCCCTCAGCCCCTACTCTTTTTGCTTATTATGGAGGTCCTCTCTTGTCTTCTTGAAGAGTACAGAGCTTTTAATCTTTTAAGTGGAATCAAAGTAGGCAAGGGCGCCCCCGAGCTTTCACATATTTTTTTTGCAGATGACACTTTTTAGTTTTGTAAAGCTGAGACGGATGAGGTGTTGGCCCTAAAAGTGGTGCTTGAACTATTTGTGGATTTGACAGGGCAGGAGATAAATTTTGAAAAAAGTGGGGTTTTTTTCAGCCGGAATGTCTCGAGAGAAGAGCGAAACATGATACTTTCGATACTAAGGGTATCAGAAATCAAAGGAGAAACCAATTATTTGGGAACTAGATTGATGCCAGGTAGAGGAAAGTCAAAAGTACTGCAAGGAGTGATGGACCGAATGTCTTAAAATCTTGTAGGGTGGAAAGCGCAGAACCTCTCTTACGCAGACGGGGTGTATTAATATAAGTTGTACTCCAATCAATGGCGCTTTATCAAATGCAATGTCTTAGATTTCCAAATACAATATGCACAAAGATAGACTCTATGTGTCAAAAATTCTGGAATGGACAACCACACAAGAGTAAACAGATGAATCTCATTGCATGGGGTAAAGTGTGTCAACCAAAAGCAAGAGGAGGAATGGGTTTTAAGAGAATGGAAGATTACAATTCCGCCCCACTGTTAAAATAGGGATGGCGAATTCTTTCACAACCAAAGGCGCTGTGGGTAAAAGTCCTTAAAGCAAGATACTTCAAGAACCAAATTATTTTTTATCCCAAGGTAATACAAAAAAAAAAAAAAAAAGCGATCTTGGATATGGAACAGCAACACAAGTATCATCCCACAGCTAAAAACAATGGTGCTTCGCAAAGTGGAGAATGGAAATCAAACTTCTATTTTGTTCGACCCATGGTTATCATCTTCAGCAAACGGTTTGACATCAGAACAGAATCTCACAAGATGGCCCCAACCAGCAACTGTGGAGGAAGTGGCATTCGATCTGCAAAACCTAAACGGGAGATTTTTTCACTTTCACACAACCCCACCCTTGCAATTACTTTTCCTTTTTCACTTACGAATCAAAGTGATTCGTGGATTTCTTTACTTTCTCCAAATGGAGAATTCTTAGTGAAGAGGGCTTTTCGAGAAATTATAAAACAATGTTTCTTACCCATTGAAAACCAATTTACGGATTGGTGGAAGAAATTTTGGAAATTATCAATCCATCCCAAATTTAAAGTTTTCTTTTAGCGTGCTTTAAATGCAGGACTACCGGTCCGACCAAAAATTGCGCAATGGTCGCACATTCAACCATAATGTGGTCTATGTGAGGAGAAGATCAAAACTACATGGCATATCTTTATATCCTACGAATGGGTAAAAAGAATTCATGTTGTTGGGCCACTCGGGCTACGCACGAAAAATTGGAGTGACCCTTCAATGCTGAGTTTGTGTCATAATATCTGCACTCGATTGAATATGTCTGATTGCAAATGGTTTTCATCGGTGTTTATAATTTCTTGTTACTATATTTGGCAGGAAAGAAATGAGAATGTTTTTTTCTCAAAAAATACCCAACCCCGTCAAAGTTTTAACAAATGTTAACCAATGGATTGAAGCCTTAAAGTTACAAAACATGCAGACTTTGATGTCTACAACACAAACAAACCAAGGCGTACACCCAAATATTGAAGAAAATTGTTGCAATAATATTCCAGACTGCTAATAATGTTTTGATGTGTGTAGGGATTTTAAACCAGCGACTAGGGACTACAGGATGGAGCATGGTACATTGATGGATATCTACAGTTCATCCATTTTGGAAAGGGAATTTTGGAAATAACTCTTTTTTGGATACAAAAAGGTATTGACCAGCAACTACTATTGGGTTGGAGATAAGGGAAATATGGACAAACTACTATGGCTACCAAATCTCTTACCCACACCAGCAGCAGGGACATGGCCGATTGGTGAAATTTCTATGTTACTTAAGGTTGCTAAGACAACGAAAACAATGATGTATGCTAACTTTCCATCCCCAACAATCCAAGTATGGTTTGAAGAAATAGCTGAATTAGCATCTAATCAAATGGATGACTATAATAAAACAATAGATAATATTTGTAGGTGTTTTGAAGGATGTTAATGCATTTTCATCTTTGGTTATCAAAAAAAAATATATATCCCTATCCTTAAGGAAGATGACAGTGTAAGCAATACGAGTGCATGCATCCTGTCCTGTGTGCAGCAAATGTGAGGGGTTCGGTCATGCTGACCACTCTTTACTTATTTGCTCATTTTCTAGACCTTAGGGCAGTTAGTTAGTGGAGGGTGTCGACACTTGGACGTCGCAGCCTGAAAAGTTGGTGGATTTCAACTAGACAACGTTCATTTAGGCTGTGGTTTTTTTTAGAGGTGGGATGAAAAAAATGAGTGGAAAAAAAATATATCCAAGCCCATGTGTAGTGGGGTGAGGGAAAAGAAAAAGAAAGGGTGGATGTAGAAAAATGTTAATAGTGTGTTTAATTTTTTTTATTTTTCTACACTTTTCTACAAAGTCTCACACATTTTGTGAAGTTTTAAAAAGACTTGGAGTGGGAAAGTTAATTTGCCACCTCACCATACAAGTTTCTTCAATGAAGCTTTTCTCTAATTTTCCCACCCCAAACAACCAAACAAACTATACTTTTTAAGATTTAAATGAAAAATATGTTTTTTCAATTTTCCCACCTTACATTAATTCCAGCAAACAAACGCAGCCCTAGGGTCGGCAGATTTACCAGGAGCTTATGCACACAGGGGTGGGGTAGCATCTCTGCTCAAGCAAACAAGATTTGCCACTAAGCTTGATCTTTGGCAGGCCTGCCATTCATCACATTATGCATGATTTCAAGCCCTCACAGTTGTCCAGGATATTTCACTGTTGATGCAAGGACACAAAAATATCCTACCAAGCAATAGATGGCTTCTGTTTGTTTAGTCATCCTTACCTTTGCACCGATGCTTGTCTTCTGTTGTAACCTCGACAACTCTCAAAAAATTGCACGAGGAATTTAGGGGTGAGGGATTATTACAGATACCACCTAAGTAGAGTTAAATCCGTTCAGAAAGAAGTGTTTGTCATTGCCAACTGAATTACCCTTTGGTGTTATACTGATTTTGTTTTCTAACTGTTCAGATTTTCAGAACACTTTTCTAGTCACTTTTGGCGAGAAGACCTACGAGCATCCAGTGACGAATTTGAGTTCTATGGAATTGATAAAAGAACCAAAAACTGAAGCAAAAATGGCTGATCAAGCATATGTTAGGTAAAACAAGAAGAAAAAAACTTCATATAAACAGGATTATAAAATTCATAATCTAGAAATTTGTGATTTCATAAATATTATAAAATTTGACCACAGAACAACAGTGCCCCGCCATCAATCCAAGTTTTGGCTTCTCAATAAAAAAATATTCTAAAAAGAATTCAGATAAAATTAAGGTGAACAACTTCGGTAAGCCCTTTCCTTTGGGAGAGAAAGCGCAACTGCAGCTTTCTCCCAGCGCCAGTGCACATACTAAGTGTACAAAACTCCAACTTCAACATCAACCGGACTGCTAATGTAAAATCAATTCAGTGATTCCTAGAACCTAATTTTATAAGGCCAGCCGTCAACCTTACCAGGAAAGAATTGAGTATAACCTGAGGAAGCACAAATTCTAGGCGGATACACTTATTTGAATACCTTATTCTGTCTGGTGACTTTAGAGGGCATGATACACACTTGTGTGCACTTTTCTGTCAATCAGATGCCCAAAGATTTCTCAGAAAACTCCCATAAATGTGGCAACTGCAAATATAAGGAAGAGAACTCCACCCAAATACCCAACCTGAATTACAAACAATGAGAGTTAAAGGAGGAAAAATGAGACATCAGATTGCTTGATATACAGGTTTCAGTAGTTTAACAGACAAGGAATAGTTAATACCAGTTTTTCTGAAATATAGCTGGCAAGAAATGCTCCACCCAGAATTGCTAGAAATGTCGCAAGTAGGTGTCCAATAATGGCCCCACTAGCCACACCCCATGGGGACTGTAAGAAAGTAGGTAAAATGAGAAAGCAAGAATAGATTCTGTCATGCATTCAGATAAATTGTTCCTCGCTTTAGTTATGACCACAAAATTATACCTGAGCAGCACCCAGAGCGATAGTTGCAAGCATTGAGCGATCCCCCCATTCCTGAAAGTATCCAAATCTAATCACTCATTTTCTTTGGTTATGAATTGTTTGCTTGGAAGACACTACTCTTAGCAATCAATCAATCAAAAAGTAACATTGGCCTAACACAAATAACAGAGACGAAACAATTTTTGTACTCCTTCAGTTTCTCAATACAACATGTTAAATGTTTACCATGCATCATTAAAATAAAATAAAAAATATCCATAGATGAAGTCCAAGTTTCTCACAGCAAAGAATACGAGGCTAAAAGACTTCCAGATGATTTCAAGTGGATTTGTGAGCCGCTTTGCCACCTAGGACATTTGACACAACACCCCGTGTTATATATATCTTGAGAGGGAGAGAGAGATTACACCGATAAAATTTAAAAAACGAGAACAATGAGAAATAGAGAATAACCTTTTCCTTGACAAGTTCCTCAGCTTCAACAAACTCCCCAAGTTCTGAGTTCTTTTCACCATTCTTGGCCACATTTGATGGCAGGTCCCATGCATCTTTTATGGATTTAAGACCAAAGAACATAAGAAGAGTAACAGCTGCATATTCTCCAATTGGCAAGGCTGTTCAGGTAGCCACAGTTTCAGTGATGCATTAGAGCTTGCAAGATATCAAACATTATATTGTGAAAGTAGAGATAATATAAATCCAAATTCAATCAGGTTTCTAAGATAGAGCCAACTGAAGGATATGCATGTTTATTAATTTCAGTGAGATAATGTTTAACAACAAATACCACCCATTATTAGTTTGAAGTTAATATAATCCCAAACAGAAGGATATGCATAGCTTAGGCCTTGTATCTAGCATGGCCTCAAATAGAACTGATTGGAAGGCAAGAATCCAGGTGGCCGACCCCATTTAGTTGGGATAAGGCTTATTGTTGTTGTTGTTGTTGTTGTTGTTGTATTAGTTGGAAGTTAATGATAAGGAAAAGGATAAAGTAGAAGGTAGGAGAAGAAGGGTGAGGGAGAGAAGATGGTAGAATGTGTTGTGTTAGAAAGCAAACATTAAATAATCAAAACAGCAGCTGAACTTGAATAAAGAAAAGAGAGAAGAAGAAGAAGAGAAGAGAGATGAAGAACTAGTAGAAGAGGCTCGTGATTCTTGCTTAAGGGACTAGAATCACAGAGCCCTTTTATTTATAGCTTCTAATGAATCTAATACAACTTGAGAGACAAGTAATTGTCCTCTAGAAAAAAGGAAACAAAAAATTACAGCTTTAGTAACTTCCTAGCTCCTAAAATAGAAAGTTATGAAAATAGAAATAACCACCAAAATAGAAACTATGCTTTTTAGAAACTACCAAAACTTATGTAGAAATACTCCTACATTAGAAATAGAAAGTAGAGTAGCATCACTAACATCATACAAACAGATTTTACTATTCACGTGAACAGTAAAACTCAGACTTTACGGTTCACGTGAACAGTACCGTGAAAAGTAAATATCATACTTTACTGTTCACGTAAACAGTACCGTGAACAGTAAATATTTTAAAGTGCATATACTTCAGCATGTTGTATGTTAGAGAATGTTCTCACATACAAATACCTTACTCTAGTAACAAAATATAAAGAGTAACAACCACAAATTAAGGATGTGAAAAAGTAAAAACGGAGAAAGAAACAATGTAATATAGTAAGTAAATAATCTACTTCCTAAACTTCCACTGAGAACTCAGTTTTCTTCCACTCGAACTTCAACCACTCAAGCAAAAGACTACTTTTCTGGTCAGGCTTATCACCACTGTCACCGTCTTCTCCTCCATGTCTGTCCCCATCACCGCCACCACCCTCCAACTTCACAGCCGATTTGAAAGGAATCAGAAGAAGCCCTTGAGATTTTTATTCTTTTTGGGGGGGGGGGGAGGGGACTGGCAGGCGATTCTCCTTTCGCCAAGCTCCCCCTCCTCTTGCCTTTGTTCAAAATCTTCCTTTTCAATCTCTTTCTCTTCCTTTCTTCCTCCTCTTTGTTAATTTCTTTCTTCCTCATCTCTTTCTCTTCTCTCCGCCTCTGCTTCTTTTCCTCCCCCTAGCCGGTCCCCTTTGGACTAGTGGCCTTCCTCCCGCGATTTCCTTTGCTACACCATCAGCTGTGACTATCCCATCTGAAGCAAGTTTAGCACCTCCCTTCATCCTTCACTCAGCAACAGAAAGGACCCTCACACAAACAAGGATTTATTTGTGCTTCTGCCATGAAGCCTCCTCCAGTTGTCCCCGCCACTACAGCTCCAAATCCTCTTCATGATACCTCGCTTCCCCTTCGGATGAACAAATGAAAATCCCTGCTACTACTATTCTGCTGTCTCTGATCGACGCTCTACAACAAGTCTCCGTTGAAGTCGCCACCGTTGCAGCTACCGAGCTTGCCACAACCATCGGAGCCACTGCTAATCAGCCTGCTACCACCATTGCAGCCTCGGCCCCTACGGTCTACTTATGACGTCAACGGTGACCTGCAAATGTTCCAACAACTGCTCTGGCCAGTCGAATGTTGAAGAATCGGTTTGGCTCCTCCCCAGCTGGTGTGATTCAGGCCGAGATTCCCACTGTAACTCAGGCAACGAATCCCACTGCCCTTGCTGCCAACCCAGTCAATGACACCCCTGCCATTGGCATCTCCCTTTCCCCGATGGCAAACCTTCTGCTAGTCCCCCCTTCCCCCTCATTCCCTGCTTCTCCTCAGTCTACGACTTGCAGTCACTCTCTCTCTCTCTCCCTCTTATCTCCTCTCCTCTCCTCCCCCTGAGGGGCCCCCTCTTGCCCCCATCCCCCAAAATAAATAATTTACAATTGCATTTCAATAAGCCCTCTTTTCCAGCCTATATTCCTTTCTTAACCTAGAACTCCTCTCCGTTTCCACTCTCAGCATCATCCCCTGTTGGGCTTCGCCCATCCCCCTCCATGCTGGGCTCGTCCCCTTCTTAGAATGGGAATTTCTCCCAGCCCAGCCCCTCATCCCCTCCTTTTCAGCTTTCTTTAGGCCCATCCCTCCTTTTAACCCAACCCCTTGCCCTGCCCCCTCTTAGCCCAGCCTTCTAGGCCCACCTCCTCTCTGGACCCTCCCCTCACTTCTTTCACCCGCCCTCCTGTCCAGTCCATTCCTCTATCCTCTATCCTTCCCTTTGGTTCCTCTTCTACTCCCTCCTTTATGCCCTCTTCTCGGGCTCTCCCTCTCTCTCTCTCTCTCTCTGAGTTTCTCCCCCAACCTCCGTACCAAATTCCACCTCCTCCTTCCCCCCCCAACCCTGTTGAGGACGCCATTGAGATCGGCATTTCATGTCCTTTGTCTATCTCTAATTGTGTGGGTTGTAGAAAGAGCAATCGCACCAATAAAGGGCAGCTCCGAATCAGTGAAGATTTCAGTGTACATTTTAAGTCATCGAGAAATAAATAAAAAAGAAAAAAAAAATCTAAAAAATACGTGCTATCTTGTAACTTGTTGCTTTCCTTGTTGCTCTTAGGTGATTGCTAGGCTTGAAGCCTCTTTGGTTGCTTGTTGGTTAAGCTCATTGGTTTGCTTGTTTGGGCTTTGCCCTTTGTGCTCTTGTATCTTTTTTTCTCTTTGGAATGATTTTGTTTATTCATCCCCCACCCCCTCCCCCCAAAAAAAAGAAACCCCTAATACATAGTTATAACACTTTCCTCAAGATGGTGATCAAATGTCATGCAGCCCAGCTTGCAAAGAAGGTATTGAACTAATGAGGGAGAAGTCCCTCATCTGTCTCAACAAAAAAATACAAATGTAACTTGAGTCCTCCTTGATAAAATGTCAGTCCACATGTTTTGCGATGTCATGTTGCACAGCATTGTGCTCTATACTTTACGGCAGTCTTGTTATCACAATAGTCTCATAGGTCTGTCAATATCAACTCACACTTCTTGGTATAGTCTTCTCAACCACAGGAGTTCACATACTCCATCAGCCATAGCCCTGAACTCTATCTTCACGTTTGATCAAGCCACAAGGTTGTTTTTTATCTTCGCTAAGTGACCAAGTTACCTCCCATAAATGTACAATATATGATGAAAATCATCTGTCGAAAACTGAACCAACCCATTCCATATCAATGCCTGTTATAAATTTTGTTCCAGGGTGGGCTTCAAGTACCCCGATGATATGAAACATAGAATCTAAGTGCCCTTTCTAGGGAGATTCATAAGTTGACTCACCACCCCAACTGCATAAGTGATACTTTGACAAGTCAGAGGAGATAGATCAGCTTTCCAACCAATCTCTGATATTTTACTTCACCAATGAGAGGACCACAGTATTCTCCTAGTTTGTGACTAGCTGATTTGCAACCAAGATTACTTATTTCTGTCAACAAGTCAAGAACAAATTTCCTCTGACATATGTTGATTCCCTTTTCTGATCTTGATACTTCGATCCCCAAGAAATACTTCAAGAGTTCTAGATCTTTAATTTCAAACTATTGCACCAAGGAGTTCAGTTTTCCCATCTCAGCCTTGTCCTCTATAGTAACCAAAATTCAACAATACTTAAAATAAGACCTATGACGATGCCATTACCTCACTTGGTAAATAAAGAATGGTTACTTTTGCTCTAGGACTGCCCATTCTTCAAAATGGGAAACCTCTTCTAAACCTTTCAAATTAAGAATTAAGAACTGCTTTAAACCCCATAGTGCCTTCTCCAGGAGAGACACTTACCCTTCGGCTCAGCCAGGTGGAATCTACATGTATGGTTCCTCTTTAGATCACCATGGAGGAAAGCATTTTTCACATCCAACAGACACAAAGGCAAATTGCTATTAGCCGCCAACGAAAAAATAACTCTAGCTGAGTTATGTTGCCACAGAAGTCTCCTGCTAATCAATTCCATACACTTGACTCTATCCTTCAGCCACCAACCTAGCATTATATCTATTAACCGTACCATCAAACTGTCACTTGGTTGTGTAAATCCATCTGCATCCAACTGGAACTCTCCCCTTGGGAAGATTTAACTAGTTTCCAAGTGCAGTTATTTTAGTGCCAACATTTCCTCAGACATAGCTTGCTTAAATGAGTCAAATGTGGCTTGAACGACATTCTTGGTAATGGAAATAGAAAGAAGAGTAACAGAAAAGCAACACTTGCAGGGGAGACAGAATCATAGGTGACAAGCTGAGATATAGGTTTAATGCCAGCCCTCTTTCCTTTTCTCACTGCAATAGAAAGATCTAAATCAGAAGCAAGAGCATGGATATCACCTACTGAGGAGGATACATCTCATTATATGGATCCAAATAAGACTCTTGGCAGGTCTTCTTTTACTTCTAGTTCTTTCTCTTGTAAACAAGTTGTTAATCCTTCTTATTACCAAAATCATACTCTGAATTATCATTGACATCAACAACAACCCCTTCTTCGTTCTCCCAATATCAAAGAGGAATGGAGCAGGAAAAGGTGGGAGGAAAGGGAGATCAACAGCCTCTCAGTTCCTGCTAGTCTCCCCCTGAAAAGGATGCAGATGAGAATAAATAAAGGGAACAGATACAGAGAAGGAGAAGGTGATACCTTCAGAAAGAAGTTCTTAACAGGAAGAGGGTGATAGCACTCATAGCCCTTGGAACAAGACAAATAACTGATAAAGACACGTTTAAGGGCTCTGGGATCAAGCATAGTTATAACCAATTTATTAACACAGATGGAGAGCAAATAAATCCAAACACCTTGGGAGGAATAGAGAAGGCAAAAGTTTCAAGAGACAATGTTTCCGTAGAGGATTTGGAGCCAAGAAGTTTAGTGGGCATGTGGTTGATTAAAAAGCAGTAGTAAGAATGGCATCAGAACAACATGCATACCAGAAGGGAGATTCCTAGTAACTTCCAGCAAATTGTGCTTTTGTCTCCCAGCTACCCTGTTGTTTTGGGGTTGTATCAACCCAAGCAACCTGATGGATAACGCCATGGTCTACAAAAGAGTTTTAGAGACAATGATAATCTCCAAGGTCTCAATCAGCTGCTCTAAGTCTATTACATATTGTCTATAGCACTTTCAAGACCTGTAAGGCCTTCAGATGAACACAACCAAATCTCCCTTATTCTTAGTAGGGGTTTTGCAAGGTAAAAGCTGTTTTAATTGAAAAATCTGGATTTTCGGTTTGCCAACTTCCTGTCAAAGCCAATTTCCTGTCAAGTATTTGACCTTACCTTTGATTCCAGCCAGGCTTTTAGTTCATCATTGTGCTCCTAGGTATGGATTTAAATCGTGATTGAAACTGTTTTAATAAAACATGTCATTGAACTTCTAAAAGTTCCCATTTTTCAACAAAATTTTGCCTAGTCTTCACCTAAAAACCTATGTCTTAACTCCATTGAACTTGTAGAAACCTGGCCAGAAACCATGACAGGCACTATATAAGTGTCATTATCCCCACAAAAACAGATTGGTTTGACCGAGATATATTGATTTTGTAGGTTAACTAGACAAGGCCTGAAAAAGGTTTTAAAATATAAAGTTTCAAAGATTTCAACCATTTTAAACAATATTTAAGAAATTTTGATGATTTCAACCCATAATTGCCAAGTTTTAACCAATTCTAAAGAATTCCAACCAACCCAGTTTCAGTAGTTATCAATATCAACCAGCCCATCACAAGTCAAGTTTTACCCAATAAGTATGAGGTTTGAACTTGGTACCAACCAGTTTCGACCAAATTACAGTGTCTGGTCAAAACCTTGGTAAGCACCAAAATCTTTATCGTTGCTTTCCCCACGAGCACTTATCTATGCCAAAAATCATTTTAATAAATGTTTTTAGATTTTTTGCTTTGTTACTTAAGATGTAGCTCATAAACAAGCAGATATTCCCTATTTGAATCCAATAAAGATTGTTAAAAATCAAATTCCAAGAGGATAAAAGTCAACTCTCTAGATTAAGGGGAAAAACTGTATTTCTGAGACAATGAAAAAATCGTAGCAAGTCTAAAACTAAGATTTCCTTCTCCTTTCACTCTCTAACTGCAGAGCCTCAATGAACACCTCAGCCTTTAGGATCTCCTATAAGATATTATAGTCCTCTTCTTATACAAAATCCACTTGATTCCATGCTTTTACCATAGAAAAGATTGGCGCTGTTAATTCATCTTTATACAGCCTGGAATCAAGGATTGAAACCAAACCTGTGCAGCACAACTATGTATCAAAACTATAAAATTTTTGCCTCAATTCTTGATATTTGGTTCTGTTCTGCTACGGATCACTGGATTAGTGAAAAACAACCGAAATGATTGCATCAAACTAGGAATTTTTGCAATGATTCATGCATCTCAACCCTAAATCTTCTCCAAAACTGAAAATGACCTTTTCTTTCCATATGAGTACATGCAAAAACCTCATTTCAGCCATCAGGTTGCAGGTGTAACACATAAACTGGGGTTAAGACAATGTTCATTTTCCCCTCCCAGACCCTGCAATAGCAGGTGTTTTGCATACTGGGATACTACTTTTTCTTAAGAAAACCATCTTTCATACATAATTATTTGAATGCACTTGATGCATCATATTTGATTCTTCTTTTTATATCTAATATATTTTACATGTTACGGTGTTTTATGCTTAGCTTTGTAAATGCAAATAACTTCTCCAGTAGACTAATACCTCCATGACAATCAAGACAAAAGAGACACTAGTTTGTCATTTTGGCCCTATGTACAAGCCTTCTTAGAATATCAAAACCAGATTTGATAACACAACAAATTAATGAGGATACTGTCTGGAAGCAGTAACCTGCAAAAGCAAGAGAAAGGCTTCATGCGTTATGACCCCTCCCTAGACTGTAGTGATGGGAACCTCGTACACTAGGTACCCCCTTTTTTAGTGTTTTATGCTTCAAAAATATACTTCTCATATATCCCAAGCATCTCCAGATACTCCACTACTTCTAATTTAGCCTCCCAAGGTTGAGGGCCAAATAAACCAAGATCTTTGAACAAAACCAACTCCAAGGTCAATTAGGGTAGTTGAGGTCCACTTCAGTTGGGGAGTATGGAATGGCTTTCCTTGTGTGATCCAAACGGGATCTTGTTTTGTGGCTGATTATGTAGATGCTAAGATGTATGGGTTTATTAGTTTCAACTACAATGGTTTAGGTTGATATGGGGTGAAAATGGGGTAAATTTTGGACATACATGGATGACTTACTTAGAGCTTTCATGACTGAAGGGGTAAATCTTGTTTTGGACATATTGGTCATAGTTCCCTGCTGTTGAGGCCGGTGCTTGTTTGCGTGTGCGTGAACCAATCCAACAAAGAAGGAAAGGATGCCACTCGGAGCATCTGAGAATGATTCGAGCTGTATGAATGGAAACTCCCATATATTTTCTTTTCCACATCAGAGAAGTGGAGTTTTTTTCGGGGTTATGCTCTCCAAGTTTTGACGGATTTGGATGGCTAGTTAGGAAGATATGAAGTTTCATGATTTTACATCAAGGAATTAGTGTTTCTATCAAAACTTGTTTGTTTCTAGTGTTAACAGATGTCACAAAGGAGTGGAGCTTGGATAGCATGGACCACGGTGTGAGGTGCTGTCCTGCATTAAGTTCGGCTGATTATAATGGAGATTGATAAGATAGGGATCTCTTGATTTGGGTGGAAGACGGAATCGATCTAGGAGTTCAGGAGTCAAAGTAGAAAATAAAAGTGATTACAAGAGGGGGATGGGGTGCTGGCCTCAAGCTTTCCTTGATGGGTTTCAACAACAGGAGGTTCAATGATATTACTCAGGAAGAAACCCAGGAAATCCCGCATCGGATGTTACTCACCAAGGATAAACACCAATCAGTAACTCGATCAGCAATACTCTCAATACAGAGGCAGAATTTTAATGAAATAAGCAGTCTGTCTTCTTCCCACCAATTTGTTTGTCTTCTTTCTTTGTTTACTCAATCAAACCCTCTTTTTTGACGATTGAATGCACCTCTATAGGCCCAGATTTCGTAATTCCCGAGCTGTTTCTTCTATATCAGGGGTCATCGAAATAGATTCTCATTTTTTGGTAGAAGTGTAGAACAAAGGGGGAATTGGCCCAAAAATTGGATAGGGGTCAAGACGCAACCAGGCGCTGGCAGCTGACTCAAGTGCCCCCGAACCGCATGCCTTCAATCTCTCTTGCCAGTGGCCCTTGTGTGCCTCACTTATGCATGGGTGACATTTCCTATCGGTCAGACGCCTTTTTTCTCTGGCCAAGGGCTTTCGTTCTCTTGGGGGGGGGGGGTGTAACCACTGATCCTAGGACTACAACTCTTTGAAAAGACTGAAACACCCTAAATTGTGGGCTGTTAAACGGAAAAACAAAATTTAGTGAGACCTGAAAGGATGTTTCTACAAGACTCTAAGTTAGGTAGAACTACATGTATGCCAATGCCTAATCGAAATTACTAACATGCTGGAAAAAAAAATGAATATACTACTAGACTAACAAGAGCTGCTGGGCAGAAAGCCTATTGGATTTTACTGAGTGATTGGACATGCATCAATTTCTGTGTATCCCTAGCATAACTTGCATCACCACGATATGATAAGATACATCTCTTGAAATTGCCCTTCTTATACAATGCATGATAATCTAAATCTCATATCCAAGTAGAAAGATAATTTATTATGATACCACAAAGGATCATGGCCCGCTAGGTCCAATGACGGAAGAAGCCTGATCTGTTCTATCAGTGGGAGTTACGCCATAGCATGCATGTTTGTTGCATGTGCTGAAGTCGACCGATGATGAGAGCGATTGAATGGATCCCTGCTTCATCACTGTGTGAGCCATCAGGATCACATTTTGTTGATCCTACTTGTACCCTTTACTTTAGACTATGCCATGAAGAGGACACCCAATGATGCTACTTTAGTTTGTTCCTTAGGATCATGGATGATGCGGTCTCGCAGGGCAAGACTGGGAAAGCAGTTGGGGATAATCCAAATGGCACGAGGGCTATGGGAAATTTTTTCATTCTATACCCATCAGTGATGTGACTCATTGCCCGGGCGACTTGTCATTGGACAAAGTCATGAGTACATCATATGAGGATAGTTCACATCGCTCACTATGAGGGTTCGAGAATGTGGAATTGGGTATAATTGAATTGTTTAGGGTATAATGAGATAATTTTTGAGTGATGTGCTATGTTGGTTAGATCGAGACTTGATATAGCACTCCTACCCTAGATACATCTCTTAGGTCGCATGTTTCATTTCCGCATTGAAAGGATTAGAGATGATGAGAGCATTTGGATAACTCCGCCACCTTGTGGCTAATGGGAGATGTTAATAATAGTGGGTGTGTCTCACTACAATTTGCGCCATAGGTAGCGGCAAGATGGTTATGTAGTCTAAGATGACTAATCCTCTATTTAATTGAGTCTAAAGAGAACTATAATATTCCCTCCCTAAGATGAGTCTAAGGAAAACCCTAATTAAGGAATTAGGGTTGAGGGAAAACATTATAAATAGAGGGATGGAAAACCAAACAGAAATACACATGATTTAGAATACTCTCCCATGCTCTACGAATTCTCCAAGCTAATCCTAAACCTCCATCACTGTGGTTCGCCGATTTGGAAGCATGGAAATAACCTATAAAGTTTACAAGCTGAAAGAAGGGAAAGGGAACACAAAGAGGCACCTCCAATGTCTAGATTCATTGCAGAATATCACTAAGGTAAAGGATCTAGCACTCTTCCTTTCATTGATTTAGTTTAACATGTTCAATGATCATGGGTCTATCTTAGTTTGTTTCCCACTTGCTTATTTGTCGAGTTTAGAAATCAATTCATCAAAATATAGAGCACATGCATTTCCATGAAAATAGCATCCCATTTCTCTTGGTGAACTTTCTGTATAGATAAGCTATCCAATAACAAATTTAGATATAAAGCTTTCCTCCACTAATCATTAACTAAGACAAACTCAGAAAAGCTGTTCACGTTACACCATCCTCAAAGGCATAATATCATTAGGGTACAAATCTAATAAATCCATTTTTTATTAAATATATTACTCAATTTTATGGATCAAAATTCTTAAAGACATTAAAATATAGGGAAAAACTAATATTTTGTCACTAGTAAGGTGAATCCATGAAAGTATCAGTTAGTATAGCTATCTTCACCGTACTTCATTATACGTATGAAGATCAGTGTCATACAAATCCATCAAGTCATATCACTGCTACTTACTTGTTTGAAACTGAGCTGGAACTGAATGGAATACTCGTCCTATTACCACAGACAGGATCGTCATAAGTGAAAGTGCCCCCATTGAGCCCAACAAGACCTGGTCAATTAAATTAACAGCTCAGAATAACAGTCTATTTCCAAATATCATGTGCACGGCCATCACTGCAGAGAAAGATGGGGTACAGCAAAATAATTAGTATAAATTTTCCATACCAATCCTTTTTTGTATTGCATGGCCAGCAGCGCAGCAATAAAAAAAGTCTGCCCAAGTAAATAAGTATCACAGTGTTAGCCATATTTCATGTCCTAACAAAGGAAGCTTAAACACAAAATGAGTGGTAAAATAGAAAGCATCCATCGTGAGTATAGATGGGGAGCTTCAATATAAATCTCCATATCCGAGAACTTCCATACACAACTCGAAAATGGTATTTATTTATGATATGAGTAGTTTTTGAGACGAAGTTTATCAAAATTGCACTCACTTAGCAGGAACCAGTTGGGAATTATGTGAAAAAAAGGATTTTCCAGACATAAGCAAATTTAGTTTTGCATAACAAGAGTAGTTTTAGAGGAGTTTAATCACAGTAACTTAAATATCAGGGTTCATCTGGTAAGTACTTAAAATGAGAATCTTTCGAGGAACCATTGAATCTATTTGTAACTTTGAATTACTGCAGAGTAGATAGGTGGATTGGCTGCTATTATGGTCTGCTTTTTTCTCTAAGTTATGGTGATTAAGAAAATAGGACTCTCATGAAATTTATCAACAGAATAAATGAAAATTAGTTCTCTAATTCCTACATGTACTCTGATTATAAACCGCATATCTAGTAAAATTATTTTTTTAAAAAAAAAAAAAAAAAAAAAAAAAGAACCCTTATGTCTATGCAAGCAAGGCAGAAAGTTCACCTTGTCTCCAATCTCAGAAACAAATATCAATGAGAAGGCAGCAGTGAAGCCTGACTTTGCAAATGCTTCTACAATTGATGAAGGTCCCCCCCTCAAAAAGGCAATCAACGAAAAAGCTAAAGCACATCCAAGTAGCACAATAGCTATTGATACTGGATAAGGAAGTTGATTAGGAGGTTTCACCCTGCAAATTCATAAGATTTATTTTTGAATTTGGAACAAAATAGGAGGGAGAAAAAAAAAAGAAACAGATGTTTACTGAACTATGACAGGAAATGAACTTAAATGCTTTAAAAACATTTAATTGCGTAATTACATACCACATAATGTGAAAGTCGATTATGTACGAATCATGGAAATCCATAAGTTCAACTCATATCAAAAGTGTCAACTTGAGCTTATCAAACAAGAGAAAAATGGTCAACTTGAGGGCTGAGGCTTTGACCAAGCTGAAAAGCCACATTTTGATTGTAAGAGGATGCAGATTACGTTTAACTCATGTGCAGAGTTCTGTTTGCAACTGCATTCCGAGATTGACAATTTTACCTGAGTTTTGAAGTTCTTGGGGATCCTAAATTAGTGGCAGTATGTTTCTGAAATTTGAAAAATCACCTCATATGTTAGCAGTATGTTTCTTCTTAGGCTTAGGTTTCTGTTAAAATCTGGGGATAACAGATTTCGTTTTAGTCAGTGGTCAAAAAAGGACCAAATACTGGTTCAACTAACAGTGTGTTTGAAAATCCAGAATGAAGCCAGAGTTTGTGCACTGACATTAACGAGTTCAAGCATGTAAGTCAACCCAGTTTTCCTCCTGTCAAAATAAACAGAACTGTTCTCCCCTTATTCTTACTCTTTCTCTTGCTCATTGTAATTCCTTGTTATTTTGGCAGCTAAGGACCAGAATGCGCTCTTTCTTCAGTAGCCCAGGAGGACTTAGTCCTTCCACCATGCGATTAGAATGTCCAAGCCCATCCTTTATCCCTTCATACCTTAAACAAGCCCTTCTCACCCAAACCTTCCATGCATTTCAGTCTAATCTAACCTTATAGATTGATCACAGTAACCAACAGCAGTGGTAGGCATGTATTAGTCCACCACTAACAAGCATACAACAGATCAGTGGTCGGACTCCACTAAACTAGGAAGTGGCATAAACAAACTGGTGAACGCGAGTGGTTGGCCACTGCGAAGCTTGTCATTTGAGACAAATCCATCATTGCCCTAGTATTGGAGGACCCTTTCAAGAAGCCCGTCCCTCGCCTTTTGCCTATCCAGCCAAGCTTGCAGGGGACGTCTTGATTGTAATTCCTTATCGTTCTCCTCTTATTCTTACTCTTTCACTTGCTCATTGTGATTCCTTTGTCATTTTGGAAGCTAAGGACCAGAAAACTCACCCCTGTGCCCCAGAGGTTGGGAAGCTAGACTCTTCAGGGATATTTACAACACTTTGAAGGATAAATATAGAACATTTCCATGTTCAACTTTAGTGTTAATTCTAGAGAACTCAAAACGATCGAGAATATGAAGGATCTCAGTATTTCCCCGTGATTTTGCCATGACCAACCAACCTAGAATTGAAGCCAATACCTCCTATTCTCCCAAGAAATAACTATTTAGCAAAGAATAAGATTGCAACTAACTAGTTTTCGTGGGGAGACTATATAGATAACTTAAATGATGAACCATATAAGTAAAAAGGAAAAGAAATCATAAAGAAAAATCTGCTTCACAGAAAAGGAGGAGGAGAACCATATGGTGGACAGCTAAGGAATCCTCAAGTTATCATACACATGAATTGATCGACCTAGAACTGATCCACATGACTCACGATTCAGTTAAATTGTCACTTGGAGAAACTCCGAAGGAGATATCGCTTTTATCTTTTTCGTCCCTTCTTTCGTAGCCTCCAGATCCAGTACTGACATTAGAAGCTTGAGCTCTGGTTGTTCCAGCTACTGAATTCAACTTCAATATGTCCTTGCATCCCACTGCATACAAGTCGACCGAAGTGTCACTCACCACGAAATAAGTGATAAATTGTAGAAATTATAATCATAAGACCACCAAGAAGAAAGTGAGATAGAAGCATTTTTCATCAGTTCAAAATCATTAACATTGCGAGACTAAAATTCTGAACCAGGAAAAAACCAAGGTAAACTGAAAATTTGAGCTGACTTCAAATGGAAAACAAAAATCAGCAACACGTACACGAATTTGAAGTTCTCCTTCTGGATAGAGATACATAAGAAGGGAGGGAATCGATGAAAGCCAATAAGGGGAACTTTCCTCTTGAAACAATTGAAGAATGGATCAACTGCGCCTGCATCTTTCACAAACTTCTCTCTCACAGAATTGAAGTCAGATATTTCTCTCCATGACAACTTAGAACACTAAAACACTGCTTCAACTTGTCCTTCGAGCTTCGACTGAAGAGTGAGAAAGGGAGGAGTTCTTCGTCAATGAAGAACTTTGAGGGTGAGAGTTCTGGAAATCTGTCACGTTCATAACCAACAATGGCGAGCAGATAAAATGCATTTTTCTTTTTTATTTTCTTTTTCCGGAGAAAAAGGAATCTTCTTCTTTCTTTCTTTTCTTTTTTTTGATGTCTTTTTTTTTTTTTTTTTTTTTTTTTTTGTCAAAACAAAAAAACAGCTATTAAATTAGATGAAAGAGTTAAGATCAAAAGACCTATACAAACGGGAGAAATCCAAAGTAAACAAATGTGATATACCCCACCAGGATCTATCTAGAGATAACCTGCAAGCACCTTTAGCAAGGAAATTAGAAAAGTCATTGCCAATTATAAGAATATAACTAAAAGAAACCCTAGGGAAGAAAGAACAGCGCTTCAAAATATCTACTACTAAACTAAGACATATCCAATATAAAAATAGGTGGAGACACTGGAGAGCCCAAACAACAGATAAACAGTCTAAATGAATATGCAAATCAACCGTTCCAAAAGAAAAACCCAAAATAATGTCATCTCTAATTGCTTCAAGTTCAACTAAGGTTGTTGAAGCATTATGATCATATCTACTTTGAGCCGCTACAAAACCACCATTATAATCCCACATGATACACCATCGACCTATTTTGTATGAAGTACAATCCCATGATCCATCAACAAAAATTTGAAGAAAAGCAAGTTCTTCAGAAATGATATGACTAGGCCTTGAATAAAAATCCCCATGAACCCTTTAAAATTCCATAATATGAAATTATATATCTGCACATAGATAAGAGAAAGTAGTCATTGTATGAATTATGGAGGCCTCAATCCCTCTAAAAAGTACAGCATTCCCAGTATTCCATATACATCAAGCTAATGCACTCAACATCTGATTCACTAGGGTTAAATTATCACAACCATTGAACTTTAATTTGATAAAATCCATCCAATCAAATAAATTTGTCCCTAAAAAATCAGATGTATTAATACGGAGGGGAGATAGTCTCCAACACTCTTTTGCATAATGACAAAAAAAAACAATGCATGACATACATTCTCTGAACCATGACCACAAATTAGACAAAGAGGGGTAAGTGAAACATTCCTCGAGAAGAGAGATCTCCCAATTACAATAACCTCATATGATAATCGCCACAAAAATTGTTTAATCTTTGGGAGAGTAAGAATCTGCCAAATAACTTTCTAATATATTGAAGAGGAGGAAGAAGAAGCCACGTTACCTTGATCATCAGCCATAACTAAACATTGATAATAAGCAGATTTCACAGTGAACTTACCATCCTTTGTTTTGTCCCATATCCAAGAGTCTAAGGTATCAGTAGACAATAAAGGGATTGTTAAAATAGCTTGAACCTCACCTGGAGAAAATAGAGACTGAAGGTAGAGGTAATTTCCAATGGCAAGTGTCCCAATCAATAAGCTCTTGCACCCAAATTGGACTATGTCCCAAAGGAGCACTATTAATGTTATGGAAAGGCAAAGAGGGAAACCATGGGTCCTTGAAAATATGCACATTAGCACCATTTCTCACTTGTCTAATAAGGCCATGTCTGAAAATATCCCTCTCAGACAACAAACTTCTCCAACCCCATGAGACACGACATTCAAAAAATGAAGACAACAATATGCTGACGGTTCGTGGTGAGGGTAAACAATAATAAAATGTGAAAATTCTATTGGGTTTTATGTGGACACAATCATAGAGGGATAATAGGATGGTTTAGGGTTTAGGAACCTGACTTCTCAGTGGAGAGGTCGTGGGTTCAACCCCTACCAGTGGCATATGTAATATCCTTATCCCCCTATATATAAAAAAGTGCCTTCGTAGTTTGTAGCCTAAAAAAAAATTCTGAACCAAACCAACCCGAATCACATTAAAACCGGCTAGTGACCCAGACTGTTTTAGGGTTTAGGTCAAATCAAACTCTAAGTCTCCTCTCGCGATAAAATCATCCATCTGTCTTTCCAAATGAAACCAAAGTCATAGGCCACTTTAACAAACGGAGCATTGAACTGATGCAAACCCACTTGGGTACTTAAATGGAGATGAACCGGTTCAATTAGATTTTGGATTTAATAACATATATAAGTATCTCGGTTGGGTTTTGAATTAAGGATTGAGGTCATTTGAGTTTAGGGTTTGAGTTGGGAATCCCTTAGTTTATCTTAAATAATCATCTGATTATCACTAATTTTGATGGAACTGTACTGAATGAATTGAAGCTTGATGACACGGTCCAATTTATCATAGGCCCAATGGTATAATATTAATGGGCCATACATGGTCTAGCCCAACTTAGCTAAAGTTACTAATGGGCCACACCTTGCCTAGCCCAACTTAGAAAGAATACTAATGGGCTACACTTAGCTCACATGCTAGAAAGAAGGGAGGTTCTAGAGGAATCTACATCTAGAAAATATCTTTGTCTCTAAAAATGTCCCTAGAAATATCTAGACCCACTAGAGTATTCCTAGTCCCTACCTCACTTGTAAATAGGGGAGGGACTCATTTGTACAAAGCATCAAGTAAGTGATCAATACAAGTTCTCTCAAGGTTCTCTTTGAGCTCTAAGCTTTTTTCTATTCTCTCCATCTAGGTTTTAGGCTGACTTAGTGCAAGTAAGTGCTAAGTGCCCGCACGGTTGGCTTAGTCAATAACTAAGGCCATGACATTTGTGGTATCAGAGCTTCGGTTGGGTGTGTCAAGCGTGTGGGAAGACACAATGACGAGCGAGTCCAAGACGTTCAATGGTGCACAAGGCGAACTAATCCGTGGGAGGGAGACCCACACCACCAAGGATAAGCATAAGGGCAAAGAGAGGTCCGTTGAATTTGGTGCTACTATGGAGCCACGTCTAACACGAGTAGAGTTGGCGATGGCCGAGGCAAGGGAACGCCTTGACGTTGGGGAACAAAGGACCGAGGAGCTTGATGGCCGGATGGACGAGCTCAAGGAGTTCCTATTGGGTGCTCTCAACACCATGGAGCACAAACAACAACAACAGCTTGATGCTCTTCAAACCCAAGTGGTGGAAAGGATCGCCGTGGTGAAAGCTCATGTGTATGAATTGAGTAGAGAGGTAGCAACGTGCAAGAGAACCACAACTGGTGGGAGTGTGTGGCGTGAAGCACCAAGGGTGGAGGTGCCAAAGCCCAAAGCATTTGAGGGAACAAGAGATGCTCGGGAGGTTGACAACTTCCTATGGCACATGGAGCGGTATTTCGAGGCTACGTCAATGGAGGACGAGTCTACCAAGATCAAGACCGTGCAACTTTACCTCACGGAGCCCACAACTCTATGGTGGAGACGAAAGGTACAATGACATGTAAAGAGGTACGTGCACCATAGACACATGGGATGACTTCAAGAAAGAGCTTAAGAAGCAATTTTATCCAGAGAATGCTACATTCTTGGCCCGAAAGAACATCAAGAGGCTAAAGCACACGGGGTCGATTTGAGACTACGTGAAGGAGTTTTCAACACTCATGTTGGAGGTCCCGAGTATGACCGAAGAGGAACTTCTCTTTACTTCATGGATGGGCTCCAAAATTGGGCCTCGCAAGAGCCACAACGTCGAGGTGTACAAGATCTTGCTACGGCTATAGCGGCAGCGGAGTCCTTGATAAAGTTTAGAAGGGATGAGTCTAAGGCCAAGAAGAGCAATAATGGCAAAGGTGGGGGAGAGAAGGGGTCAAAGATCGACCACACAAGGGAAGGCACAAACAAGTTCTCTTCGAACAAGGAGGGTGGCAAGCAAGAAAAGAAGAAGAAATTCCAGCCCAAAGACAAGTGCTTCCTTTTTTATGGACCACATTGGGCCAGGGATTGCCCAAAATAGAAGGCCCTAAGTGCACTACACGAAGATAATGGTGAAGAGGAGACGCACGTGGGATCGTTGCGGCAGCTTGGTGCCATCAAGGCCAAGGTGGACAAAGCTCCTACATCGCCAAAGGGGTTGATGTACGTGGAGGCACGTATCAACGGCAAGGTGGCAAGGGCCATGGTTGATACGGGGGCAACACACAACTTTGTGTCAACGGAGGAGGCAAAGCGTTTGGGGCTCAAAACGAGCAAGGAAAGAGGGAGCCTTAAAGCAGTCAACTCGAAGGCACGCCCTATCAAGGGAGTTGCCAAGGGAGTCGAGATGACTATTGGGGCATGGAAAGGCTCCATGGATTTCTCAGTCGTGACAATGGATGACTTCGAATTGGTGCTTGGCATGGAATTCATGAAACGGGTCAAGGTTGTACCCATTGTAATATCCAGCCCTATTCTAACCTGACCCTAACCCGGATCCACTTGTTGTATTCAGGTCCGAAGACCCGAAGCGGTGGTAGAAGAGACCTATGGACCATTTTGATTGATGATCATGATTCGGAGACTAAGCCTATGGACATTGATGATGATACCCCTTGCTTAAATGCATTATCAGTGTTTAAGGAAAGTCTGCGCATCGGAGAAGATTAATCTAGTTGATGTACCTAATGACCTCCTGTGCACAATCCAAAGGTATTCCCCGAAACTAGACTTCTTGATTGAATTGTGGAAGAAAACCTCACTCAAATTGACCTTGTATAGCCTTTCAAATCCCTACTTGAAGTTGCTGAACTAAACCTGTTTTTCTGCTGAGAAACATTTTGGTCGATCCTTTTGGTCGATGCCATCGACCAAAACCATCGACCAAAGTCTCCCAGTCTGCCAAGTTAAAGAGTCCATGGAATATTCCTATTCTATTTATTATGACCTCGAGCCTTGAGCCTTGTGCAATCATTTTCTCACCTGAAATCATGGGGAGAGCTTCCCAAGGCACCTCCTTGGCTAATGTGAAGGGCACCTCATCAAAAACTCATTGTTTACTATTGATTCTTGTCTACATCTTCCACACTAAGGTATGAATCACCATTCCACTATCTATCCTACCATTTTCTATTCCTTTCTATTCCTTTCTTGCTGGTGAGACATTGGAAATGGTGCTGCAACCTTGCAACCACCACTCCAAGTGTCTACACATGATTAACCTATGATTTTCTTAGCCATCCATTGATGCTATGCCTCCACCTCATGCCTAGCATATGTATTCCTCTATTTTTCTATTAACATCATGTCATTTTGTACCAAACTGAGTTGTAGGGCATGTTATGTTCATGTTTATCACTTCTATATGATTCCAATCGAAATTCTATTAGTTCCCCTAGCTATTACATGCCATTTCCATGACAATGCAATCAATCCCAACTCATGCCATGATGTTTGTCACTTGAACTTGTTAGCTCAATTTGGGGCTTTTTGTTTGGACCATTGGATTGGGTAAATTTCTTGACTTATAGTGTCCTACTACTGTTGTTAAGTGTTCATCTAAGTTTTAGATTGATCCGAACACCGGAAAACCAATTTAGGATGAAAACACCCAAAATCCATCATTCTGTCCCGAAGGAAATTTTGGTCGATCCTTTTGGTCGATACCATCGACCAAAGTTGCCGTCGATGACAACCTTGGAGAATTTTGATCCAATTGATATCCAATCTTCCTAATTTCTTCTCTAACTTATTATTAATGTTTGTTTAGGGCCTTAACAATTATTTTGGACTATTTCTTGGTACTCTCAATTCATCATCAATTCAACCCAAGCTAAGGATGGTTATCTCCATAAATATATAGATCACCAACTTATGATTTATGTTTTTGTTTGTGAATAGAACCTTTTGATTTCTTTTAAATCTTTATAAGACTGTTATATATGTGTTAGAACAGTAGTATTAATATCTTCATACTTTTGTCATGTTACCTTACTATTCTTGTTTACTTATGTCTATGATGATTCATTTCAATATCATGATTTAAATTTTATGATAAGATGCATTGGATGCATGAAAGATGATGAACTTGAATATGTGATTGCTGACGTATGACTTGGGATTGAGGAGTGTTCTATTGACACTTCTGTCCTTAGGCATCGGAGGGAATAGTATGGGATGTTCTCCGATGATGCCTATAGACACTTTCCCGGGTTATTGGATGACATACATAGGACTGTCTACTTGGTTGGCTAGGTTTATCCTTGTCGTGTTAGACCCGAATTGGAAGGGCATTGAGACCGAACAACCCGTGGTAGTGTATGGTTGGATGGGTGCTCTAGGCCGGTAACCAATCCGGTAGGGGACATAAACCATACTACGGATACCCGAAAGGGGCCATTTATTGGTAGGGTTGCAAATTGCTAGACTTGGGCTCACGGGCGCTCAAGACTGGTAACCAATCCGTGAGAGGACGTGAGAGATTCCCGTTTACTATTTGTGGATGACCAATAGGGTTGATGAGTCCGAAATTCGGGATTTCGCTAACTCTAGTGTGAAGGATACCGGAAAGAATTGCCGGGGGTGAGGAATGGACGTATCTGGATCTGACTTGACCGACTGAGTAGATGACTTGCATTGGGCTAGGCTTTATTGTGACATGCGCCAGTACTTATACCAAATGGTGATGTGAGAGAGTGGTGACCTATTCCCTTACCATGGTTTTTGAGATGACTTTATCGAACTTCCCTGGCAGACCCAAGATATCTTGTATGATTGAGGGGGAGTGACTGACCACCCAAAGAAGTATGGTGCTATGACTTAAAGCATGTCTACCCTAGAGACTAGCATTCATAGAGTTAGAATCATACTGCATCATATGTTCCATATCACATTGCATTATGTATGTTCTGTATGTGTATGATTTCTCAATATGGAATAACTACCTTGCTAAGTTCTTCGAACTCATTCCTTTTGTACAAATGTTTTTAGATTATCCTACAAGTACTGAAGACTACGATGGCACCCCCTTCGAGACGGACTATGATTCCGCATACTACCCTTCGGGTAGTGGCATCTGTGAAGATCCGAGTGTTGGTGCCGAGGAGGATTACTATCCGCACCAGGGTTGGCCCCACGGTTGTGAGGGAGCGGCAAAGCTGGGTTTACTTCATCCGTACCATTGAGGAGACTGTTATTAGAGTAGAGGAAACCCTAGCTTAGTGCCCCATTTCTCTGGTGTATTTATGGAACCTTTGGTCATGTAACTAACTTGTTTTTGGATTATCTTTTGATACTTGAACTTGTAATTAACTTAATCACACTTCTTTTCCGCTGCTCTAAGAGATTGGTTATCATACCTTCTCTCACCTTTATGATTATGTTCACACTTTACTGTTATTTGTCTTCCGCACTCTGATTTATTTAATCTTATCTTATTCATGATACTTAGTATTAAATGTTTTTACTTTGATTATCTTTGTTCATGATTATGTCATTGTGTATGTGGGAGGCATGGACCTACGAATCTTGATCCTTGGACTGTGAATCACATTCCCGAGTATTCCAAATGGGGTACCGGCTGGGTGGATGTGACACCCATGCCATTCATAAGCAAGGTGTGAACCATGGAGGAGGGAGCACCATGTATGGTCCCGACGATACAAGGGACTAAGGAGGGGCCGAAACTTCTTTCGGCCATACAGCTGGAGAAGGGAGTCAAAAAGGGGCAAGTCACATATTTGGCGGCACTCTTGGAAGACAAGGAGGGTGTCTCCAAGATGGCATTACCGAAGGAGATCAAGAGAACTCTAGAGGAGTTCAAGGACATGATGCCCCCGGAGCTACCCAAAAGACTACCACCAATAAGGGAGGTGGATCATGCAATCGAGTTGGAGCCGGGTGCCAAACCACCAGCAATGGCACCTTATAGGATGTCCCCGCCGGAGTTAAGAGGAACTAAGGAAGCAACTCAAGGAGTTATTGGATGCAGGCTACATCTGACCATCGAAGGCACCGTATGGCGCACTAGTGTTGTTCCAACTAAAGCATGACGGGTCGTTAAGGCTATGCAGCGACTATAGGGCACTCAACAAGGTAACTATCAAAAACAAATATCCCATTCCTTTGATTGATGATCTCTTTGATAGGCTTGGCGGTGCAAGATACTTCACCAAGCTAGACTTGCGGTCCGGGTATTACCAAGTCCGCATCGCGGAGGGTGACGAACCGAAGACTACTTGCGTGACTCGATATGGGGCATATGAGTTCTTAGTAATGCCCTTTGGCCTCACCAATGCACCAGCCACATTTTGCACCCTTATGAACAAGATATTTCACCCTTACCTCAACAAGTTTGTGGTCGTGTACTTGGATGACATCGTCATCTATAGTAACACATTGGAGGAACATGCACAACATCTAAGGCTGGTTCTTCAAACCCTAAAGGAGAACCAACTATACGTGAAGAAGAAGTGCGAATTCACACAAGAAGAGGTGATGTTCCTAGGTCATAAAGTAGGGGGCAGAACGTTGAGAATGGACAGGAGCAAGGTGAAAGCAATTCGGGAATGGGAGGCACCTACTAAGGTTGGCGAGTTGAGGTCTTTTCTAGGCCTTATAAACTACTACCGGAGGTTCATTGCAAGATACTCCAAGAGGGCAGCTCCACTCACAGATCTACTAAAGATGAACAAGGCGTGGGAGTGGTCCGACGCTTGTCAAGACGCCTTTAATGATTTAATGAAGGCGGTGATGGAAGAACCGGTAAAGAGAGAATATTTAGTTTGTAACTTTAGTCATGATCAGGCAGATGATGAGGTGGTGATACTTGACGATAAAGAGATTCCTTAGAGTGATTGTTTTAGGTACCTAGGTTCAATCATAAGTAAAAGAGGTGATTTAGAAGATGAGGTTTCCCAAAGAATTAAAATAGGGTGGATGAAGTGGAGAGGTGCGTCCGGGGTCTTATGTGATCGGCGTATTCCATTAAAGCTTAAAGGAAAATTTTATAGGACCGTTGTTCGACCAGTTATGATGTACGGTGCAGAGTGTTGGGCTGTTAAAAAGAATCATATAGATAAACTCAGTGTAGCAGAAATGAGGATGCTAAGATGGATGAGTGGCAAAACTAGGATGGATAAGATAAGAAACGATCATATTAGAGTTGGTCTGGGAGTTGCTCCCATAAGTGATAAGCTTAGAAAAAGTCGTTTGAGGTGGCACGGCCACGTTCAACGGAGACCTATAAATGCTCCTGTTTGGAGAAGTGATATAATCCATATTGAAGGAACTATAAGAGCTAGGGGTAGACCTAAGATAACCTTAGGAGAAGTGGTGAGAAAGGATATGTATAGCTTAGGCATTGTATCTAGCATGGCCTCGAACAGAACTGATTGGAGGGCAAGAATCCATGTAGCCGACCCCATTTAGTTGGGACAAGGCTTATTGTTGTTGTTGGTGATGGAAGAACCGGTGCTTGCCTTGCCGGACTATGACAAACCATTCGAGGTACATACGGATGCGTCCGACTTTGCAATTGGAGGGGTGTTAATGCGAGAAAGACACCCTATTGCATATGAGAGTCCCAAGCTCAACGAGACGGAGCGGCACTATACAATGCACGAGAAGGAGATGACCGCTGTGGTGCATTGTCTAAGGACATGGCGACACTATTTGTTGGGATCGAGGTTCGTAGTAAAGACGGATAATGTGGCTACGAGTTACTTCCAAACTCAAAAGAAGTTGAGTCCGAAGCAAGCTAGGTGGCAAGATTTCCTAGCGGAATTTGACTTCACCTTTGAGTATAAACCCGGGAAAGCAAACGAGGTGGCCGACGCACTAAGTCGAAAGGCGGAGTTGGCATCTCTTAGCCAACCGGAAGGAGAATTGTTGAGCCTTATCAAGGGAGGGTACGAGCATGACCCAATGGCTAAGGGCTTGCTCACCCTAGCCAAGGAAGGCAAAACAAGGCGGTTTTAAGAAGAGGATGGTGTTCTCTATGCCAAAGAAGAAGAGGATCTTTGTTCCTAAGTGGAACAACCTAAGGAAGAACCTTATCCGTGAATGCCACGACACCAAGTGGGCCAGTCATCCAGGGCAAAGACGCATTCGTGCATTGTTGGAAGCGGCTTACTATTGGCCTCAGATGAGGGATGATGTTGAGGCTTATGTAAGGACTTGTCTTGTGTGCCAACAAGACAAGGTGGAACAACATCCACCACGGGGTTTGTTGGAACCATTGCCTACACCAAGTCATGCTTGGGAGAGTGTCTCTATGGACTTCACCAGCGCTCTTCCTAAGTTCGAAGGATGTGGGTCAATCATGGTGGTGGTAGATCGGCTATCAAAATATGGCACATTTGTGGCAGCACCCAGGGATTGCACAGCGGAAGAAGCATCTAGGCTATTCCTAAAGAATGTGGTCAAGTATTGGGGGGTGCCACAATCAATCATCAACGATCGTGACCCTCGCTTCACGGGGAGGTTTTGGGCGGAGTTGTTCAAGTTGTTGGGCACATCATTGTGGTACTCAACAAGCTTTCATCCCCAAACGGATGGGCAGACTGAACTTGTCAACAACTTACTGGAGCTATACTTGAGGCACTTTGTGAGTGCCAACCAGCGAGATTGGGCCAAGTTGCTTGATGTGGCTTAGTTTTCATACAATCTCCAAAGAAGCGAGGCCACAAACCAAAGCCCATTCGAGATAGCCACGGGGCAACAACCGTTAATCCCGCACACTATAGTGACAGGTTATACGGGAAAGAGCCCTTCAGCTTACAAGTTTGCCAAGGAGTGGCGAGAAAGGTTGGATGTGGCTAAGTCATACTTAGATAAAGCCACAAAGAAGATGAAGAAGTGGGCCGACAAGGATAGACGACCCGCAAACTTCGAAATAGGGGATATGGTCATGGTAAAGTTACTACCCCCAACAATTCAAGTCCTTGCGAAAGGTGCACAAAGGACTGATTCGTCGGTATGAAGGCCAGTTCAAGATCGTGAAGAAGGTGGGTAAGGTTTCTTACCAACTAGACCTCCCACCAAAGCTTAAGATCCATCCTGTCTTCCATGCAAGTATGTTGAAGCCTTACCAAGAAGATGGGGAGGATCCTAGTCGTGGGACTTCTACAAGGGCACCTACGAGCGTAACGACATCCTATGACAAGGAGGCATAACATATAATGGCGGATCGAGTAATGCGCAAACGTGGAGTGCCTCCGAGTCGAGAATATTTGGTGAAGTGGAAGGGATTGCTCGAGAGCGAAGCAAGTTGGGAACCAGAAAACGCATTGTGGCAGTTCCAAGAACATATAAGGAGGTTCCATGATGAAAACACGACGAGGACGTCGAAGGAATAGGTGGGGGAGAATGACACGGTCCAATTTATCATAGGCCCAATGGTATAATATTAATGGGCCATACATGGTCTAGCCCAACTTAGCTAAAGTTACTAATGGGCCACACCTTGCCCAGCCCAACTTAGAAAGAATACTAATGGGCTACACTTAGCTCACATTCTAGAAAAAAGGGAGGTTTGAGAAGAATCTATATCTAGAAAATATCTTGTCTCTAGAAATGTCCCTAGAAATATCTAGACCCACTAGAGTATTTCTAGCCGTTAGATTCTAGACACTTGTACAAATCACAACCATTCATTGTATCATATCCAAGGTTTAAAGTATCGGTGTCGAGTATCGTATCGGTTAAGTGATTTTAAGAGACGTATCATTCTGTATCGAGTATTGTATCGCTCTGGCTAATGTATTTGTGTATCGTTTGATGGAGAGCATCGATCGAGTAATTGTGATCAATACAAGTATCGATAGGGTCAAATATGGATACGTATCGGCTAGTATCGTATAGTATCGTGGGATACTTTAAACCTTGATCATATCTCACCTGTAAATAGGGGAGGGATTCATTTGTACAAAGCATCAAGTAAGTGATCAATACAAGTTCTCTCAAGGTTCTCTTTGAGCTCTAAGCTTTTTTCTACTCTCTCCAGCTAGGTTTTAGGCTGACTTAGTGCAAGTAAGTGCTAAGTGCCAAAGCACGGTTGACTTAGTCAATAACTAAGGCATTGACATTGAGCTTGTTTGCCCTGTGTGCAACACCCAACCCTTCTTTTCTCTTCTTATGAAGATTTCTTCTTTCAAGTTTCACCTCTCATTCCTCTTTTATCTTCTTATGAAGATTTCTTCGTTCAAGTTTCACCTATCATTCCTCTTTTTTATCTTTTTCTTTCCTTCTTCACCTTGTCTGTTCCCAATTATATAATGTTGTAAACCCTAGTGCTTAAGATGTAAAGGATGCTGCTTATTTCATGTCGGACACTGCTGGGTGGTGGAGATCCATGCATTCTATTAACATTGGAAAGATTATTGGTGGGTGTCAAGGATTTCAAGCATTACATATGTGGGTTGTGGAGGGTGGTCAATGTCTAAAATGACAAGTGGTCTAAGGATTTAGCCTTTATGGCTCTGCAGTCTTCCCCTCTCTGCTTTAAATTTCTTCCTGCCCTCTGATCTTTTCTCAGAACTTACTACTTACCTCAATTAAATGCCTCATATCAAACTCAGTAAACCCCAGTAGAATGAGCAAAGTGAAAATGCAGGAGACTGGAAATGACAAAAAGATCAAAATCTCAGTTTCTGAAGTAATGAACAATTCCCATATATTGTCAAGGAACAAAAATAGCTGTCCAATATGTATAGAGGTTACAGCAGATGTCTTCCATCGTTTCTGAAATTGATTGTCACACAAGACAGCATAATCACAAATCAGTATTAAATAAGAATCATAAGGCCCCAGAAATTTTCAAAATATGCCAGTTCATAAGCTTCCTAACATTACCGGGAAGCACTTCAACTAAATAATGTAGACATTTGAACATGGTAGGTCGTAAGCTGGCTGCTACACTGTACCTTGTGCTTACAAATCTTCAAAGGAAATCTCTCAGGATCTATTAAAAATAAACAGCATTCTGTTTTCTCTTCCACCAGCTTGAATACAATCTAAAATGCTATAAATATTGGGATTGACCATCAATGGAGCTTTACAAACTGAGATGTGCTGATTTCAATGCATTGTAGACTGCAAGAACGCATTCAGTTACATGGGCACACAGGTCAATGTCATAAGCACCATCAACAAGCATTTCAGGCTCAACAATTGGAACCAGACCATTCTCCCGGCAGACAATGACATTATGTGCAAGGCCATTGGTGTTCGCATTGTGGCCAGTAAAGATGGTTCAGTAAGACCAATCTTAAGTGCAGTGTGCTATTTTGCAAATTGGATACCAGCTCATAGTACATCACAGCAGTCATCAAGTCCATCAAGTCCCTGTGTGGTGGTCTCACAGTTAATGCCACAAAGCTCAATTGTTCGTCTGTCCCTACCCAAGCTTGATGCCCAGAAGAACCCCACCTTCCTTCAAGACTTAAATTGAAGGCTTACAATCGGCAGTCTTCTGGTAGAGGGTCTCCTTGAAGAGAATTACACCACTGAAGTAGAGGAGAGCATCAGGACAGTAGTTGCCTGCCTGTAAGTCTAAAGAATTTGTTGAGGATGATGCTCATTAGATGCTTGCCAATTGACCCAGTGGACTCATCAGTGGCAAGGCTACCCTTTCCAGGTGTGCCAATTTAAGCAGCATTGGCGACGAGTCAAATCTGCAGCAATGGAAGGGATGATCACATAATAAGTTTTTGGAAAAATTACATTTCACAGTGACTACTATATTACTTAGATCAGAAATACAGGAATTAGACCCGAAAACACAAATGAAGAAGAGCATTGGCAATCACAGACATCTAAAGCTCCAAGGGAGAAGACTATAAGGATTTAAAATAGAACACGTAGAGTTAGGGTGTGCATGGATGCTACAGCACCCAGAAAATATGTTCCAAAAAGCTCTATATAAGATTTTATTGTTACAGAGAAAAGGAGAAAAAAGAAAGGGTGGCGGGGGATAGAGGGTTTTTATTACAGAGCATCCAGCAAGGTAGTTCAAGGTTATGGAAGTCAAGAAACCTAACAAAGGCTACAAGACAAACATTTTTTTTTTTGCATTATGTAACCAAACTCACAAAGATAATTGACGTAAAGTGTAGTCAAGATAATTGATGTAAAATGTAGTCAAAACCAACAGCATACTCAGAAAACAATAAGCAAAATAGATCTAAATTTTTTGTTGACTCCTCAATAGTGTTGTAGGAAAATGGGAGGGAAAAGGAGGTTAAAACAGTAGCGCTTCCATGTTACGAAACACAATTTCTGACTAGCCAAAATTCTCCTTAATAACAGACCTCATACTTTAGTTATAATGATCTATTACCTAAAAAGATAAATTCAATAGTATCACCAACGCAGCATTTTGGTTGTCAATTAGAATTTTGTTCTTTTAGACTTGCCATAGGGTATATTATGGAAAACCTAACTTTCTTCTTCTGTTGCAACAACAAAAGTGGCACAAGATTACTCTAGCACTAACATACTTGAGCCTTGAGGAGATACAAAAGAGAGAATATGATTCATTTACATGCAAAACTCATACTGAAAGGTTGAAACTTATACTGGAAAGTAACATGAATATACAGTAACTATTATGAAATTTACCAAGACGTGCAATGATGTACTGAATGTTTGAAAATCATACTGAAGAGTAATAGATATATGAAACCTCATTGTTTATCTTTCCAAGTTAATTATATACAGTAACTGAAATTCATGTACTAAAAGTATGTTGAACATATACTGGATATTCAACCTTCAACATAAGTTAAATATTGGTGATTTCCTCTCCCCTGTTAGAAAGCATAAAATCATATGACAGGAGTACGCAACCCCAAACATATGGCTGCATTTCCCAACTAAATGTAATATGTAACAAAGCAAATGATTGAGCATTTCTACAGTACCTAAATCACCATCCCTTGTCACTGAGCAGAAAAAAGTGCCCCATAACAGCTTAAAAAAGAGTAGCATAGCAGCTTAACTTATGCTTGAAGAGGAAGAAGTAGTTTACCCAGACTGGCATGAAAACACAATGACTTAAAGATATTCCTACCTAAGAAACCCATTGAATGAATCCATGCTTATTCTCCAACTCTTGCAGGAACAATGCTCCATTTGATCCAGCCTTGTGCATATAAGACTACAAGAATCTGTGGAATGAAAATAAATAATCACTAATTTTTGTTGTTGACCGATACAAGGAAGAAATAAGGGTTAGTCTTGTAATCTTTTTTTTTTGGGCCCCAAGACGAAAGAACAATTGTTCCTGGGTAGACATTAAAACCCCATTTTGCCCCTATTAGAAGCTTCTGATGATCCTGTATGCCCTTGACTAAAGTAAATCAGCCTGACTTGAAACATCAAAACTGAATTGAGCTAATTTGGCTCAAGAGTGAATCATATAAAAAAAAAAATAATAAATAGATAATAAAACCTTTGACTGGGAGTATGAGGAGATACCTCTTTCTCTCACCGCAGTCTATATTGGGCTACTAAGTATTCCAAAAACACACTATTAATTCCTTAACAAAACCACTCATTCCCGGCAACACAAAAGAAACCATCGAGAAGCTACTGAACATCGTAAAAATTTTTGGCATCGGAATAGCTATTCCTCCCATTTGATCAAGATAAACAAGACAAATTCTATCGTCACTCATTCCTGACAAGAAATAAAGTGCAGCACCAATAAATCCATAAGAGATTATTTTGTATAAGGTTTTCTTTCTTCAACCTATTCACCTCGCCACCTCCCCAAGCAAAGAAACCACAGAAGCCGAACACGATTTGGCATCGGAATAGCTTTCTCCCATTTGATCAAGTAAACAAGACTATTTCGTAACTCATCCGCAAGAATAAAGTGCAGCACCAATAAATCCATTAGAGATTATTTTGTATAAGGTTTTTTTCTTCAACTTCTATTCATCTTCTTCTTGGTCTCACACTGTAACAGTCTTTTTTTCCTTCCTGTCCTTCATGCTTTTCAGAGACTTCAACTTCCAGCGACTGCAACCTCTGGCATGTTCTTCTTTCTCCTACATCTGGAATGTTCCAGTGAGTGCACTCTGAAATGGTTCATGCATGTTTGTTACCCAATCAAAGTGTCCCACCGGCATCTCAAACTTCACTTTTTAGCAACAGTAACCAAGGTTCTATCAAAAGTTTTTGACCCTCCATCCTGGAACTTGCAAAGGCCTAAAATCATAGTCACAATTCTTCTATTAAAGATCAAGCTTCTCCAAAATGGATTTTAGAAATCAATGGAATTCAAATGACATTGATTTAAAGCTGCAGTGACTTCTCAACCAAAGAAGACAACTACCACAAGCAATATCTCCCACCAGAGATGAGGGAGAGCAGCAGCCAATCACCATGGATGACGAGTTCCCAAACAACGAGGCCTGGGGTCAACCAATTTTTTGGGCTTGAGTAATGAATTTACAAAACTCTGATAACCTTCCTACAATTTTGGCTAGAACATTTTAAGAAATCCCATCACCATCATGCGTCACCAACGTGTCACCTTCTCCTTGACACACGGATAATAGCAAACAAAAACACTCCAGCTCCCTGTTCTCCAGCTGCAGCGATACAAAGATACAGCGTCTACTGCATCATCTTCTTCATCCTCCTTCCTCCTCTCTCTGCCCTCTGCTTCCTCTGATCTTTTTTTCTTCTTTTTTCCTTAAAAAAACACTCATTTTCTTTCTTCAAGGTTTCACACTGTACATTTTTTTTCCTCCAGCAATTTCTTCTTCCTCATTCTTCTTCCATTCGATGTCCTACCTCTGGTTAGTTTTGTTCTTCTGGTCCCTTGTTTTTCTCATAGTTTCACATTGATGTTCTTATTTTTCCTTCCCTTTCCAGTTATCCGGGTGCATCCATACAAAATTACAAACACAAGTAAGGTTGGCTTATTTTTTGCTAGATTTCAAAAGTTAGTTACTTTTTGGTTCATTTCTTTTTCTACTATGGATTCCATTTCAAACTAAACTAAGTTGTTTCAGTTTGCTTCTAATGTATCCTTGCTTTGGTAGCCTATTTTATGTCCCGCTTGACAGATACTCCTTTCCTCTAATACTTATCTCTCAACAGAGAGTGATTTCATAACTCACAACCCTAGTGCTCTATAATGACCATACTCTGTGACTGCTCTCTTTTCTAGTTATTCTTTGCTAGTTTGTTGATGTAACCCAGGGTCTGGGTTAGCCTTCAGGATCTTTCTTTACTTCGAACCAGCTAATAAATGGGCTGTCCATAAGGTTAGGGTTAACAATGGAACGATTTCGTATGGCTTTGGGATGATTTTGGAGAAAGTAATGGATAATTTGAGAAAAACCCTCGCCCCTCTTATTCATTCCCCCTGCCTTCTTGAATCTTTTTTCTTTCTTGATCTTTTCTTTTCTTTTTTTTTCCTTTTTTTTCTTCGTTCTTTCTATCTTTTTTTTTATTCTGCCACAACAATCAAAGAAGCAAGAAGGCAGGGGGAATGAGGAAGAGGGGCAAGGGAGGGTGCCGTAGGGTTTGGGAGGGGTGGGGGAGGTTCCTTGGGGATGCCGCAGGGTAGGGGAGGGGCTACGATAGAAGAGGGAGGGGTGGGGAGGTCTTGTGTGGGCCAAGGGAAGGGGGGATGATGACTTAATTGGTGATGGATGGTTGGAATTGTGGCTGAAGTTGGGGCTGCACTTGTGGAGGAACCAATGGCTGCCTACAGGGGTGAAGATGAAGATTGATGATGATGAAGCTTGAGACTAATGGCATCAAATTCCAGAACTTCTACACACTCGTCAGCCCAGCACACAGGGTTTCTTCCCCACAACCCAAGCCTCTGATTTTCTTATAAACTCTGAACTGCCTTCATTCATAATAAGAAGGGCTTAGCCTTACAAGTTGAAATAAAACCTATTTGGACTCAACTTACTAATTCCTAATAAGACTCAACTAGGGGATCCTACTTGCAATAGGATACCCTTTGCAACTCAATCTCTAAATAAAAACTAGAAAATGACTCTTTAAATAAGAGTTCCAAAAAGATACAATTTTGGAAATAAAATACCTAATTACCGGTAGGATTCCTACTTGAAAATTCAACCCTAACTGGGATTCCTACTCAAATATGGACTCTTCAATAACTAGAGAAAAAACAAGCCCAAACATAAAAATAAAGAGAGATCCATGACCCTTGCTTCAGGGGGATTCCAACCAGACCCCTTTTGGGCCCCAAAAGGGCTGGGAAAATGACAAAATTACCCCTGGGGTATCCAGCCAGCTTTGGATTGGGTTTTTTGGGTCTGGGATTTGGGTCCAATCATGGGGGGGCCAACCCTGGTTACATCATTTGTCACTATCATTCATGGTTTTTTTGTGTGGTTATGGCTTGGAACTTCAAGTTTCAGCCTTTTCTTTCCATCTGATTTTCCTCTCCTACTTTTAACAAGATAGATCTCAGTTTACGCCCGAGTGACCAGTTCAGTGATACTATATTTCTTTGCTGAAGTGACGGTACAATCTTCTTGTGCATTATATACATGATTAATGGTTCTTGGATTTTTGAGAACCGCAAATCATGAGTATGAAAAGCTTAAAATCAATATACTATTTCAGTTATCTAATATACACCTTCAGCTATTCGCAACCCCACCCAGGAAAAGTAATTTAGGTAAATAGAACAAAAAATAGATATGTAAGGCTCAACTTACCAATTTCTAAAACATTGATTTGAGTCCTTAATGCTTCCACCTACAACTGTTTGAATGGACGCTGGTTCTCATTCAATCCAACTGTACGCAGTCTGCTTTACAACCCCCCTTTTGTTCATCATCTCCCTTACATTTGCAGCTTCATTCCACTGCCCAGCAGCGGCATATATATTTGCTAATTGAACATAAACTGCAGAGTTATCTGGCTCAATTTCTAGAAGGACCCCTGCTGCAACTCTTCCAAGCAACACATTACCATGAGCTTGACAGGCACCAAGCAATGCCCACCACGTTCTGGAATCTCCTTGGATAGGCATTGTATTTAACAATCTCCCAGCTTCATCAAGATGTCCAGCTCGACCTAGAAGGTCAATAATGCAAGAACAATGATCTACCTCAGGAAATATGCCATATTCATCCACCATCGAAAAGAATATCTGAAAGCCTTCATTGACCAAACCAGCATGACTACAAGCAGAAAGAACAGCAGTGAAGGTGGCCTCATCTGGTTTAACATCATCTAAGTTCTGCAGCATCTTGAAGCACCTGATAGCTTCTTTTCCTTCTCCATGTTGGGCATACGCACAAATCATGGCATTCCAAGACACTATGTCCCTCTGCATCATACTACTGAAGACTTTACACGCCCAATCTAAAATCCCACATTTTGCATACATTGTAATGAGGGCATTTCCCAAGGATGATGCTAAACCAAAGCCAAATTTAAGAATGTAGCTATGAACTTCTGTACCATGTCTTAAATCTGCTATGCCAGCACAAGTGCTCAAAATAATAGTGAGAGTGTACAAATTCGGCCTTAATTCTGACAGCAGCAACTCCCGGAATAGATCTAAACCCAGCATTGGCAAGCCATTAAACAAACACCCTGATATAATTGTATTCCAAGATATTAAATTTTGGCAATACATTGAATGAAAAACTCGAAATGCATCCTCAATCATACCATGTTTAGAATATGAAGAAATCAGTGCATTGCAAACAAGGATATTTGAAAGAAGCCCATTTTTAACAACAAGTGCTTGAATCAAGTTAACAATCACTAGGTCAGAGTATGATAATAGACTCCCAACTGTAAAATCATCTGTCTCCAGTCCTGCCCTCTGCATTTGCTGGTAGACCATTATAGCAGATGAGACGCAGTTACATTGAGCGTAACTACTAATCATGCAGTTCCATGACACAGAATCCTTCTCCTTCAACGCCTCAAAAATAACTGAAGCTGAATTCAGATCTGCACAACTGGAGTACATGGTTATTGTAGCATTGCTCACAGAAGTATAGGCTTCAAAACCCATCTTAATGACTTGGGCATGTACTTGATGGCCAAGTTTTACCATTCCTGTTAACGAAATTAAACTCATAATTGTCACAAAAGTCAGCTCATTTGGCTCATGACAAGCATCTCTCATTTCCATAAACAAATCCAGGGCCTCTCTATGTTTTCCATTATTAACCAACCCCGATATCATGGCATTATAGGTAATCTGATTACAGCTAGTCCCTTGGGCCTCTTTATATACACCAAATGCACCCTGAAGCACTTCACAGTTAAAATACATTGTGATTAAAGCATTTATCACAGAAACCATAACCAGACACCCAGTTCTAATGACAAGAGAGTGCACCTGCCTTCCAAACACCAGTATATCTGGAGCACAACATAAGCTCAGAACACTTGCAAAAGTGTAGTGATCAAGCCCAACACCCCATCGCCGCATCTTAAGGAACATTTCCACAGCAGTACTGTCATGCCTATTTTCAACACAACCCGTTATTATAGCATTCCATATTGCAGTGTTTCTGTGAAGCCTCACATCCAACACTTGGAATGTATTCCATGTCACACCATTCCTATGAAGCATCCCCTCGAATAGTTGGCAGGCATAGTCAATCTGGCCTGATTTCGTATACCCAGAAAACAGAATCGTCCATGTGTACACATCAGGCATGGTGATTTCATTGAACAATTGATTCACAGAATTCAAATCTTTTGATTTTGCATAAAGAGAAAGAAGAGTGTTCCCAACGTGGGTGTAGGCCTTGAAGCCTCCACGGATGACAAGGGAGTGGAGTTGTTCTCCTGTGTCAGTGTCATGGAGATTGGCGCAGGCTGCGAGGGAGCTGGCAAAGGTATAGTGGTCAGGTCTAAGGTGATGAGATGAGTGGATCTGGGTGAACACTTGGAGGGCCGAGGAGTTTTGGTTTGAATGAATGAACTCTGCAATCAAGGAGTTCAGTTTTACAAGGAGTGCTGGTTTGCGAGTTGCATTTGAAACAGACATCCTCATCAGGCAGGATGTCGCTTCTGCCAGTTTGGAGATGTTCGAGTTTCCTTTTTGAGGAGTACATTTCAATCTTTCTGCTCCACTTTGTAGCTATTATCCCAGAACCCAGTACAACTGTTATTTGACAGAGAAAACAAAACAATATGGAATGAAGGCCCCAAATCCCAACATAGATGTTCAAATTGACAAGCTATTCCAAAGCGTTAAGCAAATTTTTGAGGGAAAAAATTTCTTTTAACTTTGGCAAAACCTGGGAAAACAAAATAAAAACTTGAACTTCAAAGCAGAATTAGAAGGGAAAACAAGAAGCGACTTACACGAATTTGAAGTTCTTAGATGGAGGGATAGGACAAGGGAGGCAATCGATGAAAGACCAAATGAGAGGTTCTGTCTTGAAACAATTGCAGATAATAGATATATATCATCTACGCCTGGACATTTCTATTAACTTACAGCAAAATCGCAATCCAACTCTTAATTATGCCCAGAGACACTACAACTCTTCCTCAAATCTTCTCTACTGTCAAGCTTTTGGGGCGAACGTCTGATGATTGAGGATTTCTTTCGCATCAGTGGGAGAGTGGAAGAGGGGTCCAGACAGGGGAGAGGAAATCCTCAAAATTTCTCTCATAACCAACAGGTGGGCCAGCGTGGTCTGCATCCGGCGGATTATGAGAGAAAAATTTTTGGCTTGGGGGTAGCCTGGGTAGTGGGGTTAGGGATTTTTATTATGGTGGAGATTTTACCATGTTTACAAAAAAGGATTCAACGGTTGGAATTAAAATGGAAGGTATGAATATAAATTATTATTTTTTTACATTTGAAGGTTTTCTATTTTAGAAATTTGTAAAATCAAACCCTGATTTCTTTCTCTCCATCTCTCCATCTGCAATAGGATTTAGGGTTTGATACGGAGAAAATTATACCGAACCCAATCAAACCGGGTTCTTGCTCTAAGTCCCGGTTGGACCATGATCGGGATCTGTCTTGACCTAATCTTCACATTCGTAAAGGAGGGCGTCGTATTACAGTTGAGAGCCACGAACGAGATCCCAAATCTTACGGGATACACAACTAAGTTGAAAAAGGTAACTTCCACTAAGGCGGGGAGGGGAATTGTGCTAAAGTAGGCAACTATCACAATCCCGAATATCCAAGGTAAAACTCTACGATCGGACGATCACCTGTGAAGATCGCAAACTCATCCAACGATCGAGAACTGAAGGTAAAACCTATATAAACAAGTAACCTACTCGCATCCAAGGTATTTGAATCGTTTCCTTTACATTTACGTTCATTTTTTGCTCTGCAATTAGCCAGAGTCTTGTGATAAGTTCATTTGCAAATTTAGCCTTCGGAGGTGGCCTCCCAACCCCCACGGTCGGGCCATTCTTAACATTGTTTTGTAGATCATCTTCACAAATCTCAAGGTTGAGCAGATTTTTGGACGCATCATTTGGCGTCGTCTGTGGGAAACTGTGGGAAACGCCGCACCCCCGGCGGGCCTCTTAAAGCCATGTTACCAAATCGAGACGCACAGGCGCCGCGGGGAAACGCCAAGCCATGCAGCCCAAAGGCTTCGGGATGTTCCTCCTCTAGATGGAAGAATTCATGAAGAAGAAATCCCTAAAGGTAGTAACGCTAGAAGGGATCGTGAGGGTTTGGGTGGAGACAAACGTCCCCACAACCTTGATCATCTGTAGGAACAGATGAATCAAATGCAGCTGCAGTTCCTGGAAATGCAGAACACCTTCAAACGATAGCGAGGCAAGTGGTCCCCCCTCAGGCTTTCAACCTCCATGTTTGAGAGGAAGCCCAAGGCCGAACGCGAAGAGTGGAAAGAATTCCGCAATGATACGGACGACCGCTTGGAAACCAGGATCGGAGGCAGAACGATCGGGAAGGACACAGAGGTAGATTCAGAGAGCGTAGAGGAGGAGTGCTTGGAAGAGACTATCGGAACGATCGGCCTCAGGCAAGCCTAACCGGGACCATTACCATGTGAGAGCGAGGGGTACGCACTCACACTCCCACCTCTGAGCGTTCGAGGCAGAGATAGCGTTAGGACGGATCATGGTCGAACGATGCACATCGGGCAAGAACTGGCGAACATAAATCAAAGGTTAGGGAAACTCTCTCGAGGGAAAAAGACTGATGATGTTTATTCTATCATTCGGAAAACCCCGTTTGTAGATGCAATTACCAGGTTCAAGTTCCCCCACAGTTTCAGACTTCCAACTTTCTCCTCTTTTGACGGTTCGGGAGACTTGATTGCCCACATCAGTTACTACCAGAAAACCATGGCAATGGCTAGGAATTCTGATGAGATCCTTTGTAGGGTGTTCGGGTCATCTCTTACCAAAGCAGCCCAGAAATGGTTCTCAAACCTTCCTTCGGGAAGAATTGCTGATTTCGAAGAACTTGCCCGGAAGTTCATTGGTCTATTCCAAAGTGGAATCTAGACTAACAAGACGAAGGAGGCTTTGTTCACTGTCAAGTAAGGGAAAAATGAGTCTATTTGGGATTACCTGAAAAGATTCAACAAAGTCACTATGGAGATCGAGAACTTGGACGAACAAGTGGCTAAGAATGCGCTCTTCACAGGACTTACCAATAAAAGACTCCTAGAACTACTTCTGGAAGATATGCCTGCCACGTATCCCAAATTGATACAAAGATGTCAAAAGCAGGTTGAAGTGACGAAGATCCTAGATGCATGCCAGGGAGAGATCAAAGCTCCAATAAAGACCAGAAGCCGCCCGAGAGAAGTCAAAGAAAGAAGCAAAACAACCATGATCATGGCCGAAGGATGTTTTCGGGTTGGAGACAGCGCTCACCCTATCAAGATGAATATACACCACTCAATGTACCCCGATTGGAGATCTTGGTGCAGATCAAGGATCAGGATATCTTAAAGTGGCCACCAAAGCAGATTGCCAAGAATGGGGAGCGAAATATGGAGAAATATTCTCGCTTTCATAAAGACTATGGGCACTTCACAAACGATTGTCACCATTTGAAAGCGGACATTGAAAGGTTGATAACCCAAGGTCACCTATCAAACTATGTCAAAGGTCGAACATGCGATCAGGAGAGAAGGTCAGCGGTTGTGAAAAGAAGGGAGCGTTCGAGAAGTGGAGAACAATGCGCCGAAGCTCCAAGATCCAAAAAGGGAAAGGAGATTGCTAAGGCCAGTCGATCGCCGATCTTGACAATATTTGAGGGACCTGAGCCCAAATCCTTTAGAAAGCTAAAGGCGAAAGCCCAACTCGTGGGATCGGGAGATGTCTAGAAGAGAAAGAAACCGAACATCGAGGAAAGTATCACTTTTAGTGAGGAGGATGGAAGGGGTGTTTGCACGCCTCATGATGACGTGATCGTGATCAAAGTGGAGATCGGTCGTCTAGAAGTGCATAGAGTACTGGTGGACACCGGATCATGAGTAGATCTCTTATCTTTTGAGGCATACTAGAAGTTGAGGGTGGAAGAAGGATTGTTGAAACCATCTTCCACTCACTTGTATGAATTTGCTGGATCAACAGCAGTTGCGGAAGGTTCAGTACAATTAGACCTCACGGTAGGAGATTTCCCAAAGGAGGCAACCATTCGTGTGAATTTTCTTGTGGTTCGGGAGCTACCAACATATAACGTTATACTTGGGAGGCCCTTCCTAACGAAGCATGGAGCGGTTGTGTCAACCAAACACATGAAGATTAAGTTCCTAACCAACCAAGGCATTGGGGAGGTAAATTCTGATAAAAAAACCTCCAGACAAAGTTACGTCTCCTATCTAAAGGACAAGGCAGGACCCCAGAAGGCCACAACCTTGCCAATTGAACTAAGGGATGATCGGGAAGAGAACGCTATGCAGAGGCCCGAACCCGTGGAGAATTGGAACAAATCCTCTTGGATTCGGGAGATGAAAGAAAAACAACCCACATTGGGTCTGAGCAACTAGAAGATTTCAAAGAAGAGTTAAAGGCTTTCCTTCGAGAAAGCATAGACGTGTTCGCTTGGTCAACTGATGACATGCCAGGTATTGACCGAGTGGTGGCCGAACACAAACTCTGGATCAACCCGAATGTTAAACAGGTAATCCAGAGGAGACAAAACTTCTTGATCGAGAAGCACAAAGCAATCAGAGAAGAGGTCGAGAAGCTAAAGAGTTCGAGTTTCATTGAAGCCATAGAATGCCCGACGTTGCTGGCAAACGTCGTGATGGTAAAGAAGTCGAATGGGAAGTGGAGAATGTGTATTAATTACACAGATCTCAACAAAGCATGCCCGAAGGATTGTTATCCCTTACTCCGAATAGATCTTTTGATCGATGCGACACAGGGTATGGAAAGTTAAGTTTCATGGATGCGTATTCGGGTTACAATCAGATCCTAATGAGCAAAGAGGATGAGAAGTTCACGGCTTTTATGACCAATCGGAAAAGTTTTTACTACAAAGTCATGCCGTTTGGGTTGAAGAATGCAGGAGCAACCTACCAAAGAGAAGTAAACAAGATCTTTGAAGACTTGATCGGGAAAAATATGGAGCCGTATGTAGACGATATGCTAGTAAAAAGTCTTAAACGTTCTGGGCACATCATGGATCTCAAAGAAGTATTTTCTGTCTTAAGAAAATATCACATGAAGCTTAACCCAGAGAAATGCACCTTCGAGGTATCCTCGGGCAAGTTCTTGAGGTTTATGGTTTCCCAGAGAGGAATCAAAGCTAACCTGGTTAAGATACAACCCTTAATCAACATGGAGCCTCCAAAGACCGTTCGGGATGTGCAATGCCTAACGGGAAGAATCGCAGCATTAAATCGATTCATTTCACAATCAGGAGAAAAATGCTTGCCATTCTTCAAAGCCTTAAAAGATTTGAGGGGAGTAAAGAAGCTCGATGGACGGAAGAATGTTAGAAGGCCTTCGAGGATCTTAAAGCCAGGTTCGGGAAACCACCTTTGCTTTCTCGACCAGAGAAGGGAGAAACTTTACAAGTGTATCTGTCAACCTCACGTTTGGCTGTGAGTGCAGTCCTTGTAAGGGAAAAAGAGAAAAAGTGCCTATTTATTATGTCAGCCATGTACTTTTGGACGCAGAGACCAGATATTCAGTGATCGAGAAGCAAGCTCTGGCACTTATGATAGCTGCCCGAAAGCTCAAACCATACTTCTAGGCACACGCAATTGAGGTATTAACCAATTTCCCTCTTAAAAAAGTTATGTTTAAACCTGATTTATCTGGAAGAATGGTCGCATGGTTGGTAGAACTCGGGGAATTCCAAGTAGACTTCAAGCCTCGAACGGCCATAAAGGCCCAGGCCTTGGCAGATTTTATAGTAGAATCTACAACCCCGATCGAGGAGGATCCCAAACCTACCATCCTGATTATGTTGGATATCTATGTTGATGGCTTGAGCAATAAGCATGGATCAAGAGCAGGAGTGTTGTTAAAAAGTCCAGGAGGCTTCCTTATTCAATATGCCTTGCGGTTCGAGTTCGAGGCTAGTAACAATGAAGCAGAGTATAAGGCCATCATAGCTGGCCTTCGGTTAGCTAAGGCACTGGCAATCACGGAAATAACTGTACACAGTGATTCCCAACTCATAGTCAACTAGGTACAAGGAGAATACAAGACAAAAGAGCCTCGACTGCAAAAATATCAAGAGCTAATCCAAACCCTTAGAAAGGTATTCAAAGATGTCAAAGTATGTCAGATCCTGAGGAAGGAGAATACTAGGGCGGACGAACTTTCCAGACTAGCTAACGCTAAGGAAAAGACCTTGGAACCGTCGGTCTACATTGAAGAATTGAGCTTCCCGAGTGCTCTACCGAATTAAGTGTCCTACATCAAAAGTGAAAGATGCTGGATGGACCCGATCGTTGAATACATTCGAGATTGTAAACTTCCCGAAGATCCGAAAGAAGCTAGGTCCATTAGAGTTCGGGCCGCCAGATTTACAATCCAAAATGGGAGGCTCTACCGAAGATCCTTTGTTGGGCCATTACTCAGATGCATAGGATCAGAAGGGTCGAAGATTGCTTTGGCAGAGGTTCACGAAGGAATCTATGGAGCACATATGGGCAGTCGGGCGCTAGCACATAAGATTTTGAGGCTCGAGCTATATTCGCCCAAAATACAAGAGGATGCCATGGACTACGTTCGACATTGCAGAAACTGCGAAGTCCATTCGATCGTGTCAAAGCTGCCAACAATAACCCTAACGTCAATTCTCAACCTGATTCCATTCGCAATGTGGGGAATTGACTTAGTGGAAAAGTTCCCAAAGGCATCGGGAGGACGGGAGTGTCACATCCCGCCCTAAATCCACCAAGGGGATACCCTATCTGGATTACCCGGGGAGTGAATTACTGTCCCGCCGATCAAGTTTAGGAACGATCATAGTCACTTAGCACAATAATATAATCAAAAGCAAGAATAATTCCTTGTATCCAAATAATTTAATAATAAAAGTCGAGAAAGTACCTCAGAAGGATTCACAAATAACATCAGAGTGCGGAAAGGATTTCATTAGTATAAACAATCAAGTGTGAAAAGGAGGGAGGAAACCCATCCTATAATATTAGCGGAAGATGAAACGACTAAAAGTAAAGGTTACAACCGATTCACCAAATAACAAGTGAAACAACTAAGCTATAGTCCCGACAAATCAAATAAAAAGGTTAAAAAGGGAATGAGGCGACATCCCATCCCTAACACACAAATATAAAATTGAACTGCTACAAACAAGTCCCGATCTCGGTCTACTCGTCTTTATCAAGCGGTTCATCGCCACCAGTATGATACAAGTCTTCAACTCGGCCTCAGAGGGTTGACCGCCACGATCAACGGTGGTAGCACCCGCAGGAAAGTCTAACAAAGTATGTTGCAAAAAGGAATGAGTTCGAAAGAACTCAGCAAGGAAAGTTATTCCATAATAACATAAATCATATGATGCGCAGCATAGCATGATGCAATATGATATGAGACATATGATGCAAATATGAATCTAACTCTAAGTATGCTGGTCATCTAGGGTAGACATGCTTTAAGTCATAGCACCATACTTCTCCGGGTCGCGTCACTCTCCGCTCCATATCTTGGGAATGCCGGGGAATATCGGTAAAGTCCTCAAAAAACCATGGTTGGGGATTTAGTCACCACTCTCTCACATCACCATTTGGTATAAGTATTGGCACATGTCACAGTAAAGCCTAGCCCAATGCAAGTCATCTACTCAGCCATATCATCTCGGTCCGAGATACGTCCATTCCTCGCCCCGGCGATCCTTTCCAGATCCTTCACACTAGAGTCGGCGTAATCCCGGATCACGGACTCATCAACCCTATTGGTCATCCACATATAGTAAACGGGAAGCCTCACGTCCTCTCACGGGTTGGTTACCGGCTTGAGCGCCCGTGAGCCCAAGTCTATCCATATGCAACCCTACCAATAAATGGCCCCCACAATGTGATTTATGACCTCTCACGGATTGGTTACCGGTCTTGAGTGCCCACAAATCCCCATTGCTACCACGGGTCGTTCGGTCTCAATGCCCTTCCGATTCGGGTCCGATACGACAGGGACATCCTAGCCAAACAACTAGACAATCCTATGTATGTCATCCAATAACCCGGGAAAGAGTCGATAGGCACCATCGGAGAACATCCCATACTATTCCCTCCGATGTCCAAGGACAGAAGCGTCAATAGGACACTCCCCAATCCCAAGTTATACCTAGACAATCACATATTCAAGTTCATCACTTCTCATGCATCCAATATATCTTCATAATACAAGTTAAATCATGATATTGAAATGAATCATCATAGACATAAGTAAACAAGAATAGTAATGTAACATGACAAGAGTATAAAGATTTCAATCCTACTGCTCTAACACGTATATCAAGCCTTATAACGATTAAAAGAAATCAAGAGATTCTATTCATAAATAAGAACATAAATCATAAGTTGATGATCTATATGTTTATGGAGATAACCATCCTTACCTTAGGTTGAGTTGATGATGAATTGAGAGTACCAAGAAATAGTCCAAAATAATTGTTAAGGCCCTAAACAAACATCAATAATAAGTTAGAGAAGGAATCGGGAAGATTGGATGTCAATTGGATCAAAACTGGCCAAGGTTGCTGTCAGCAACAACTTTGGTCGATGGTCTTGGTCGATGGTATCGACCAAAATGATCGACCAAAATAGTCCTCGGGCAGAATAGTGGATTTTGGGGATTTTGGTCCGAAATGGGTCTTTCGGGGTTCGGATCGATCTTAAACTTGGAGGGATGATTAATAACAATGTAAGAACACTACCTAGCAAGTATTATCACAATCCAATGGTCCAAATGAAAACCCCCAAATTGAGGTCCTATGTTCTAAAGACAAGAATCCTAGCATTCGTGAGAAATTGATATAATTGAAAGGGAAGCTAGAGAATTAGTTGGGGAATAGGTTAGGAACCTGATTACAATTATTTGCAAGCCAGAGATTAGACTAATCATACTCCACATCTTAGTTTAGTATAAGAAATCAAGTTGTTAAGCAAGGAATCATGGTAATGTATATGTAAGGATCAAGATGCAAGTGAAGCATAGCAAGAATGAAGGAAAAGGAAGTATAAATGGGAAGAGACATTCATGGCAAGGTGTTTGCAAGGTTGCAGCACCTTGGCCATGGTCTCATCAGTAAAAAGAAGAAGGGAAGTGAGTAGAATAGAGAGCAAGAGAGAGAATCATACCTTAGAATATGGTAGTTGGAGAAGAGAGACAAGGATTCTTGTAGAAGGTTATCACCCAAGCTAAGGAGGAGCCTAAGAGGAGCCTTCCCACGTTCTCAGGTATTGAAATGAGTGAAATATCATTCTAGGTTCGAGGTTTCACTTAAATAGATGAAGGAATATCCAAAAAGCATCTTTTTCTCGATTCTGGGCAACTTTGGTCGTTGGTTTTGGTTGATGGCATCGACCAAAATAGGTAACAGGTTTCAGCAGAAAATCCAGAAATAGTTCAGCAACTTCGAACACGGATTCGGAGGGCTATACAAGGTCAAATTGAGTGAGGTTTTCTCCTACAATTCAATCAAGAAGTTTAGTTTCCAGAAATACCTTTGGATGAAGCATGTGAGGTCATTGGGTCCACCAACTAAGCTCACCTTCTTTGATGCGCAAGCAGGATTTGCCAGACACAGTTCAGCAACTTCGGACAGGGATTTGGAGGGCTATACAAGGTCAAATTGAGTGGGGTTTTCTCCTACAAGTCCACCAAGAAGTCTAGTTTCAGGAAATATATTCGGATTGAGCACAGGAGTTCATTTTGTATTTCAAATAATTCACCCCTCTTCGGTGCGCAGATTCAAAACTAACACTGACAATGCCCTCAAGTGAGGGGCATCATCGTCAATGTCCACGGGCTTGGGTTCCGACACCAAATCAACAACCAAAAGGGTCCACAAGTATATTTTCCCCCAATTTGGGTTTTCGGACCTATAAACATAATAGGTCCCGGGCCGGGCCAAGGTAGGATAAGGCCAAACATTACAGATTTACCCTAAGGGAAAGGTCTGACATGGCTTCCTAAGGTTTTCAAAGATAATAATATTGAAATTAAAGTCCAACTTTTAAGGTCTAATATCAAACAAGTCTTTCTTTATCCCAAAATAAAAAGGGTGTCCGGGCTAGGTTTGGGCTGGATGTTACAGGGAGTACCTAATTGTAGCAATCGATTACTTCACCAAATGGGTCGAAGCAATTCCTTTAGCTTCAATCACAGAGAAAAAGATGGAGAAGTTCATGTTGGAGTCGATCATCCACAGGTTCGGGATTCCAAAGATTCTCGTAACCAATCATGGAATACAGTTTGATAATCCCCAGTTTGAGCTCTTCTGTAATACTTACATGATCAAGCATCGCTTGTCCCTCAGTTGCGTATCCTTAGAGCAATGGCCAAGTTGAAGTTACCAACCGAACTCTGCTAGAAGGAATTAAAAAGAGATTAGAATCCAACTTTGTGGGTAGAAGAACTCTTGAATGTACTCTGGGCGTACCGAACTACAGTTCGAACATCAACGAGGGAGTCACCATTCAAGTTAGCTTATGGATCAAAAGCTCTAGCTCCAATGGAAGTAATGGTAAGAACTATCAAAGATCGTTAGTTTGAAGAAAAGGCGAATGAGCAAGGGCTATTAGATAGCCTAGAGCTATTGGATGAGGTTCGAGCCAAGGTAATCTCCCAAATACAACATTACCAAAGACGGATAGTTTCTCACTATAATTCTCGAGTAAAGTACCAACAGTATCGATCGGGAGATCTCGTCCTCAGAAATACTCTAGCCTCATATCCACGCCACCAAAGGAAATTGGATCCTTCTTGGGAAGGACCATATATGATCGTAAAGCCAGTAGGTTTGGGAGCTTATAAATTAAAGGATCCAGCCACCAATCGGGAGCTGAGTCAATCATGGAATGCAAGACATCTTAAGAAGTTCTACCCTTGATAGAACTCTTTGCTATAATACGCATCGATTTTTCTAGATATCAATTCAAATTTTCAAGCACTGAACCCTTTCGAATGGAGGGCATATATGGAATGATTAGGTCTTCATATTTAATTCAAAAGGCTTCAGTAGCGTGAATTACGAGGCTTCGGGGGCACGAACCCGAGTGAGTCCTCCGAAAGCTTATGAATTCTAAGGAATTCCTCCAAGTATGTTTATGATGGGGCATCGGGGGCACGAACCAGAGTGAGTCCTCCAAAAGCTTATGAACTCTTAAGGAATTCCTCTAAGTATGTTTATGATGGGGCATCGGGGGCACGAACCCGAGTGAGTCCTCCAAAAGCTTATGAACTCTTAAGGAGTTCCTCTAAGTATGTTTATGATGGGGGCATCGAGGGCACGAACCCAAGTGAGTCTTCCGAAAGCTTATGAATTCTAAGGAATTCCTCTAAGTATGTTAATGATGAGGCATTGGGGGCACAAACCCAAATGAGTCCTCCAAAAGCTTATGAATTCTAAGGAATTCCTCTAAGTATGTGTATATTAATGATGAGGCATTGTGGGCACAAACCCGAATGAGTCCTCCAAAAGCTTATGAATTCTAAGGAATTCCTCTAAGTATGTGTATGATGGGGGATCGGGGGCATGAACCCGAGTGAGTCCTCCGAAAGTTTATGAATTATAAGGAATTCCTCTAAGTATGTTAATGATAAGGCATCAGGGGCACGAACCCGAATGAGTCCTCCAAAAGCTTATGAATTCTAAGGAATTCCTCTTAAGTATGTTTATGATGGGGCATCGGGGGCACGAACTCGAGCGAGTCCTCCAAAAGCTTACGAACTCTTAAGGAATTCATCTAAGTATGTTTATGATGGGGCATCGGGGGCACAAACCCGAATGAGTCCCTCAAAAGCTTATGAATGATTACGTTCGGTCTAATGATGCAAACAGAAAAAGACACTTTATTAACACAAAGACCCAAAAGGGAGGGCCAACCCTTACAAAAAGAGAGAGAAAAAACACAAGTAAGTCTAAAAGAAAAATGATTACAATTTCACAAGAGGATCGGGGACTTGGTTGTTGATGGCTTCGGGAGTCTAGTCATCTGGAGCTTGGTTCTGGGCATTCAGTTGGGCAGCATTCTCCTCCACACCTTCTCGTTTGGGAGTCATAGGAGGTTCATCACTAAGATACCCCTCAACATTCGGATTGGTAGGAGGAGGATATCCTTCTTCGTAACCTAGCTTGGGGTAGGCTATTGCAAGTCCTCAAAGATTTCTTCATAGATGAGGTCCTTATGCTCCTCGATTAGGAAGGTAGGGTCTTTAGTCAGTATGCTCTTCCAAACCTCATTGATCCCCGATCGATATGCTACCAAATTATAAAGATTGAGCAGCTGACCAAAGGGTTGACTATTCAGATACTTGTTGACACAAGCCTTCCGAACCTCGGGATCCAAGCTTTCGGGAACCTTGGGAGCAGCAGCCTCCAGTTTCTCCTCTAGCTCCAGCTTTTCCCGAATGAGGCTGCTAATTTTGAACTTTGAAGTCAAGACAATAGTCCTCAGTTGTCCTAGCTCCTTCTCCATCTCCTCCATTTGGGACTTGACAACCAACAACTCCCCAGCAAAAGAACAGAGTTGGGTGGCCTCCTCCGATAGCTTCAAGACCTCTTGATTCTTGGCCTTAGCATGGGCGACGTTGTGCTTAGCCCGAGTGTTGAGGCGACCAATCCTTAAGTTCACTTCCATTTGCCGATGGAAGTGTTCGGTGAGGACCCTGCATACAAAGGACGATTGGGAATTAGCCAACAGATGCAATAGAATTTCTAACAGTTCTAAGTACACGAGGTTCGGGTTTGAGACAAACCTGATGTTGGAGTTCACCAATTCATCGTCGGGCATAGTATTCAGGAGCATCCGGTCACCAAGAGCCGGAGCATTGATAGCCCATTCGATAGATGCTTCCATGTCTCCGGAAATCGGCTCCTGAGTGTTCACCTTCCATTTGGGGATGTAGACTTCCCCTTGGTCGACTCTGCTTCTCTTGGAAGCAGCATCATCAACCAACTCCCGTTTCCTACGAACGAGAGCAACATCATCATGGGTGGACTCGATAATGTCCACCGGATCTTTTCCTTTGGTAGCAGGGTCCTGCCTTATTTTCTGAAGCCCCTTCGGGGCAAAAGTAGACCCCTTCGGGGCAGAAGACTCTTTCAGGGTAGGAGAACCCCTAGGGGCAGCTTTTTCTTTCTCCTTTCGGGGAACCCTCTCCTCCGCAACGACAAACTTTTGCTAGGCCAGAGCCCTCACTGCGTTCGGGTTAAATTTGGGAGGCACTGCAAGATTAAAGAAAAGAGTTAGAATTATTAAAGAAACAACAAGAGTACAGAGTAAAAAAGGGGTTCGGGTGCTCACCATGGGCCAAGCCCCAGTAACGAAGGACTGCTTCGTATTCCATGGCATACCCATGAATTTCTTGACATGGTTGGATAGCTTTGATGACCCGAACCGCCTTATCCTCAGAATTAGAAAGAAAAGAAGGGTGATTGATCAGAGTAAAGGAGCTTGGGTTGGTCCATGCGATCGGGAAGTTCAAGTGAGATTCGGGAGCATGACAGAAGATGAATCCATGACGCCATCCTTTGTGATTCGAAGGACAGGTGCCATCGGCAAGGATCCCCCCTTACCACCCCAATTTGAGAGGGCTCTATCCCTAGTTCAAGATAAAGCCCGAGGAAGCCAACGATATGCCTCCAACTATTCGGGAGTAGCATTCCGAGACGAATTTCCCAATGGTTAAGAATTTCAGAAAAAAGAGAAGAATAAAAAGGAAACCGAACCCCACTCTTAAGGGATTCGGTATAGATAGAGAACTCTCCAGGAGGATTGGAGTTAACTCTCTCGTTTGGATTCGGGACTCGAAGAGCATAGGACGAGGGGACGGAATAGTCAAAATAGAGTCCTTCAATTTCCAAAGGACGAACCTTGGAGACATAGTAGGAGGGATTGGTGGAAGGTCTCTTTGACGATCGGGAAGTCCCAGCCGTAGGGTTTTTGGGAGCCTTCCTATTCTTAGAAGAAGTTCTCTGAACTTCAGGAGCATTACCTGAGGGGTCCCTAGGGCTTGTGGGGACAAAACGTAACCAGCGATCGGTGACTCTGTCATCCCGATCGCCTAAAAGTTCAATAGAGGTAGTGGGAGTTGCTACCTCAGCAAAACCTTCTCCATCAATCATACAATCGATGGATTCATCGTTCGAGGTCTTATCACTACCCATTCTCAAGGAAATGAAGAACAAAGAGGATTTGGGCGAAGAAGGAAAGAGAAAAATAGCAAAAATGAAGCAAGTAGCCCAAATGCACCAAAGAAGAATAAGAACGAAGATATATAATTGAGAAAAGGCAGAGGAAACTTACTTGTAGATTGAAACTTGAACTACGAAGACTGGGACTGCAAATCTCAAGAGCAAAAGCAAGCAAAAAACCTTCGAAACAAGAACAATTTCTAAAGCGAAAGCAAGAACACAGATAAGTGAAAAGAAGAAATGAAGTGGGTAAGACCTTTTATAGACTTGAAGGAAGGATGTACAAAGCGAGATCAATCCTACTCAACGTACCAGATCACGCGAGGATTCGAATAAGACAAACTAACGAACCAGATCAAAGATCATCAACTATCCTTAATCGCGAACGGTTCTAGAAGTGTAGTAATGATGACAGCATTTAAAGCATGACAGTTTGAACAATAGGAAGTGACACCAACACTTCCATGGGGGCCACGTGGCGCACGTAGCACAAGAAGCGAGGGGTTCAAGCGGCTTGACAACACGCCGCTGGAAGCGACTGTCAGGGGCATTAAATGCAAAGTTATCCCCAGTTGACAAGATGCTTCGTCTTTATTCGCGATTGAGATAAACCCAAGCCAAGCATCCGGGCAGAGGTATCGCCTGAACGCTCGGCCTATGGAGCAAGTGATACGGAGAAAATTATACGAACCCTATCAAACCGGGTTCATGCTCTAAGTCCCAGTTGGACCATGATCGGGATCTATCTTGGCCTAATCTTCACATTCGTAAAGGAGGGCGTTGTATTACAGTTGAGAGCCACGAACGAGATCCCGAATCTTACGGGATACACAACTAAGTCGAAAAAGGAACTACCATTAAGGCGGGGAGGAGAATCGTGCTAAAGTAGGGCAACTGTCACGATCCTCAATATCCAGGGTAAAATCCTATGATTAGACGGTCACTTGTGACAATCGTGAACTCATGCAACGATCGAGAACTGAAGGTAAGACCTATATAAACGAGTGACCTACGCATCCAAGGTATCTGAATCATTTCCTTTACATTTACGTTCATTCTTTGCTCTACAATTAGCCAGAGTCTTGTGATAAGTTCATTTGTTGACTTAACTTTCGGAGGTGGCCTCCTGACCCCCACAGTCGAGCCATTCTTAACATTGTTTTGCAGATCATCATCCCAGATCTCGTTGAGCAGATTTTTGGACGCATCAGGGTTCCGTTGGATTCTAATTTCAGTGTTGTTTTAGTTTGGTTGATTGAATTTCCTTTCCAGGTCTAATTCTATTTCCCTATCTTCTTCTTTCTTCTTCTTCTTCTTCTTCTTCTTCTTCTTCTTTTTTTTTTTTTTTTTTGATAAAAGGAAAAAAATTACCATTAATTAAGCATTCAGAAAACACTTACAGTTATAAGATAATATTCTATTACAGTCATCCATTAGATTAGTTGCTATATAAGCTAACTATTCAAAACAAATTTGGAGCATAGAGTTTGGGATTTTGTCATATTTGACTTCTTTTGTTGTGTTGGCAAGCTTCAGTAGTGTCTGTAATTCCCTAAGAGGCCAAGTTCCTTTTGATGGTCGAGGTAGAAGATCTGGTAGCTGTTGATAGTTGGTCCATATTTCTTCTATCTCAATTCCATAGTTGGTTGCTATTTCCATCCCTGTTTGTCACCCAAAAAGAGTTGCTTCCAACAGTGCCTTTGTGCTTTGTCTTCCAAAATTGATAGACTGTAGATGTCCATCTTTGCATCTCCCAATGCTCCATCCAGCCGCTCCTAGCTGGTGGTTAAAAATCCCTGCACATATCAAAACATTTTTATTATTTTGTGGTATATTAGTGCAATAATTTATTTCAATTTCTTGAGGCAGTGCATTGTTAATGTACATCGATACATTCACTATTTCTTCCTCCTCTTTTTTTAGTTTTAAAGCTATGTTTTCCTCTTTCTTCCTTCCAATCCAATCCTTTTCTTTCTATGCCTGGTCTCCTGTTTCTATTTGTTCTTGGTAAATAAAATAATAGAAGTAAGCCAAGGTAGAAGAGAAAAGGTCATAGTGATCTTAGTGAACTGTAAGCCATAGTTGAAGGAGGCTTTCTAAGTCCTAGTAGGGCATGGGGTCGAAAGGAAGACAAGAGAAAGCATAAATAAAACTGTGGGTCTTGGCAAGACAGGGGGTGCAAGTTGGTGATCTAACAAAGAGGAAGAAGATGCCAATGCTAGGAAGGTAATTGAATACAAGAACAACGAGCAAGCAAGGAAGCCTGCCTAGTTCACTAGAGACCCAAGCCATAGCTTGGGACGAAGCGTATATGAGTCAGGGGGCTTCTGTTGTAAATTTGAAATTTTGAAAGTCTTGAATATAAAAAAACAAAAGTTATATTTACTCACACTACCTTACATTTTTAATTTAAACCATCGGATGCAAACTGGCATGACACAGCCTTTGGCTGCAGGCTGTTCCGCAGAGCAAATAAAAAGTTAGACGATCCTCAAGTGTGGAAGAGGAGTAGGATGGAGCACGCCAAATTTAAAACCAGTTTTTTTAAATCCTCTACAACGCCCTTAGCAAGAGGTAGTCCAGCAACAGCTATCAATGAGCTCTATGGGTCCTCCATGAATTTACAATCCTTGGATTACAGTATCTTTAAACCAGCCTAATTAATTCGGTTCATCAGTCAAACCAAATTGTGAATAATCCAAGGGTCAAAAATTCATAGGGGACAAATGATGCTCATTGAGAGTTAGCTACTGGATGGGCACTCACTTAGGCACCACAGAGGATTTGAACCCTAGTGTAATACGGGTGCATTTGATAACTCTCCATAAAATATTTTTTGTGTTTTATGCGCTTTGAGAACAAGAAGTAGTTAGATCGCATTTGATAAATTGGTTCATTTATTTATGTTGCAAAAATGAACCAAATGTACAAAATGTTAAAAAAAGACCACTTTACGCTTGGGCAGCAATTCAAAACACAATATAGCAAAGCGGTAGCGAGTAGGCGATAAAGCGGCCGAAAATCTGCATGTCAAAAAAATAATTGTAAAAAAGGCAGTTCAAAAACCACATTGCTACCTAGGCAGACACTTTGACATTAGAGGCCCATGCCTATTCCTCCATTGCAATTGTAGCCTTCTCCCCCTCCCCTTCCACCTTTTATGTGATAACAACACTACCCTCCCCTTTATTAGGCCAACCTCCCAAGCCCCCTTTGAACATTTGGACCTCTCTTAAGATCGCACCAAACTTTAGGACATTCCCCTATAATTACTTCCCCAGACAACCCTATTTCCTTAACCTAAAATTTTTTGCATTTCTTCTACTTCCTTGGAAGAATTCTGCAGAAAACCTCAAAGAACCTAATTTAGTTGGACTAGGCCCCCTAAAACTCTCTAAAACCTTTGAACCCAGTTTAGAACTTGCAAAACCAGCAATACAGCCAAAACCCATCCTGGCCGAATCCTACCCTAACCCTAAATTGAGTTAAAATTTGAATTTCAAATCTAGAAATTCAAATTATAGCATCTTTCAGACCTATTACTCTATTACAGCTAGGTTACCTAAAGCCCTAGAAGACCCTTTTTTGGCCAAAACAAACAAGCGACAAATATATTAAATGAAAGAGTTTAGGTCATAGGACCTATACAATCGAGAAGAATCCACAATGAACAAAGGTGGTATACCCCACCAGGATCTATCGAGGGATAACCCGCAAGCACCCTTTGCAAAGAAATCAGCAAAGCCATTACCAACTCTAGGAATATAACTAAAGAAACCCTAGTAAAGAAAGAACAGCGCTTCAAAATATCTACAACTAAACTGAGACACATCCAATCTAAAGAAGATTGGAAACCATGTAGAGCACTAATAACAGGTAAGCAGTCCGAGTGAATATGCAAATCAACAGCTCCTAAAGAGGAGCCCAGAATAGTGCCATCTCTAATGGCTTCAAGTTTGACTAAGGTTGCTGAAGCACTATGTCCACATCTGCTTTGAGCAGCTACAAAGCCACCATTATAATCCCACATGATGCACCCTCTACCGCCTTTGTTTGAAGTACTATCCCAAGATCCATCAACAAAAATCTGAAAAAGAGCAAGTTCTTCAGAAATGTTATGACTAGGCCTTGGATAAGGTTCCCCATGAGTCCTTTGGAATTCCATAATATGAGACTGTATATCTGTATATATAAAATAAAAAGTAGTCATTGTATGCATAATAGAGGCATCAATCCCTCTAAAGAGTACTGCATTCCTAGTATTCCATATACACCAAGCTAATGCACTCCACATTTGATTCACTAGGGTTAAATTGTCATAACCAATGAATTGTATTTTGATAAAATCCATCCAATCAAATAAATTTGTCCCTACAAAATCAGATGTATTAATATGGAGGGGAGATAGTCTCCAACACTCTTTAGCATGATGACAAAAAAACAAGGCATGACATACATTCTCCGAACCATGACCACATATAAGACACAGTGGGGGTAAGTGAAACATTCCTCAAGAAGAGGGAGCTTCCAATTGCAAGAGCCTTATATGAGGATCGCCACAAAAAATGTTTAATCTTTGGAAAAGTAGGAATCTACAAAATCATTTTCCAACACATTGAAGAGGAGGAAGAATAAGCAACATTAGCAGACATTGATAATTAGCAGACTTCACAGTGAACTTACCATCCTTTTTGTTGTGCCAGATCCAAGAGTCTAGAGTATCAAGAGACAATAGGGATTGGTAAAATAGCTTGAACTTCACCTGAAGAAAATAGAGACTGAAGTAATGGTAAATTCCAATGGCAAGTGTCCCAATCAATAAGCTCTTGCACCCAAATTAGACTATGTCTCAAAGGTGCACTACTAATACCATGAAAAGGCAAAGAGGGAAGCCATGGGTCCTTAAAAATATTCACATTAGCACCATTACCCACTTGCCTAATAATGCCTTGTCGGAGAATATCCCTTCCAGATAGTATACTTCTCCAACCCCATGAACCCTACAACCACTAAAACATCCTTTCCTTTTTGCTAGAAACCCTTAGCAACACTAAGAGTCTAAAAAAGTTACAAAACTACCACTAGCCCTAGATTTGGGATTACATCAGAAAGATCATAAAAGATTGCAAAATTTACCGTTTTAACCTCGATTATATAAGTTTGAAACACATACATACATCCCCAACAACTCATGCATGCTTTCCATTATTATTTTCTCTAATTTTTCCTAATTTTCTTCACTATTTTTCATCAAAATACTATATTTTGAATTTCATCAATATTAACAAGTTTTGGTTTTGAATTGAAAGTCTTGGAATTGACCATTAGTAAAACATATTTAATCTAAGGTTATGATATAAATAATATGCTTTCCACAATGACCACAACAGCGCGACCAAACGCCTTCAACGGAGGCCCTACTTTAGAAACAATTACATCATCATAGAGTTCAAAAATTAACATGAATCAGTTTTGTAGTTTACTTCCAAAGCAAACTTGGTTAGAGTTTAAAAAATATTAAAGAATTACAAATATAGGGTGAGCAACATACCACACAATGATGTATTGATAATTTTCCAAAAAATACGCTATGAACGACTTGAGGCTTTAACCACGGTTGTATTTTATAATTGTCAATAAGTTTATCAAAAGACAAGTAATGGCCAATCTCGAAGATGTGCTAGCCACCAAAATGAGAATACTTATAAAAAGAAACATAAGTTTAAAGAATTTAAACTCAAAAAAACACACCTTAAATACATTTGTAACTTCAAAGATATTATAGAAGATGATTGTGTCAAGGCACATATTGAATAAAAAAATTATTTATTGATCCACAATTTATTGAACAATACTGTTAACAATCTTTTGTATTCGTTCTAACTCTCATGACAGTCATTGTTGTATACATTTGTTTAATTCTTATACCAATGGTAGTCTTGTAATCCAACCACAATTTTAATAGTTCTTAACTTTACAATTTTAGCAAAAAGTCAATCCATAAATATCACATTCTAATTTTTCAGGTCTCATATGCTAACCAACAATATTAGTTGATTTTTTTTATAAAGAGAAAAACAATCAAAAACATCTTCCAAGATTTCATATGTAACCCTATAATACTATATTTTTAATTTTAGCAAATCATGATCATACTTTCTAGATTTTTGCTTTGATTTTAACGTCTTATAATTGGCCGTTAATTGAATTTATTTAATTTCAAGCTATGATACAAATAATATGCCTTCCACAAAAACAACAACAAATAAGCTCCTTTAAAAGAGGCCTACTTTTGGAAGGAATACATCATCATAAAGTTTCCAAATATTAACATGATTCGATTTCGTATTTTCCTTCCAAAACGAAATTAGGTTACAGTTAAAAAAAATATTGAAGGATTATCAATATAGGGTGAGCAATATATCATACAATTTTGTGTTGATGACTTTCAAAAAACAGGTTACGGCCAACCTCGAAGACCTGCAAGACACCAAAACGAGAGCAATGAAAAAAGAAGCATATGTTTGAAAATTTAAACTCATAAAAGCGTCAATGTAAGACATTCCTAACATCAAAGAGGCCATAGAGGATGATCTGATCAAAGTGCCTATTGTATAAAAGACTTGTTTATCCATCAAAAACATGTTGAACAAGACATTCAACGCTTTTTTCTATTTGTTCTACTCTTCTCTATTTTTCTAACTCTAATGACAGTTATTGTATAGTGTTGCTTAAATGTAATAACAGTGATAATCTTGTAACCCAGGCACGAATTCTGACAACTATTATCTTTGCAATTTAAGCACAAAATCAATACATAAATATCGTGTTCAAAATTTTCAAATGACACATGCTACCTATCAGTATTAGCTAATTTTTTTTTATGAGGAGGAAAACAATCCAAACACATCTCCCAAGATTCCATTTGTAATCCCCCAGAATACTATATTTTGAATTTTAACAAATTTTGACCATAATTTATAAGTTTTTGTTTTAATTTATAAGTTTTAGAAATACTTTTAATTGAATCTATTCAATCTAAGAGTATAACATAAATAATAAGTCATCCACAAACACCAAAATAGCATGACCAAACTCTTTCAACAAAAGCCAACTTTTAGAAATAATGCGTCATCATATAATTTAAAAATAATAACATGATTGGGTTTGTATCCTGTTTCCAAATAAAAATTGGGTTAGAAATTGAAAGACTACTGAGATGTCTGTAGAACCAGTTCTTTTGATCAAGATGGAGATAGCTGGAAACAAGCTACTAGTAGGAGATGAGAAAATATTATCAAATACTAATACCTTTATAACTAAAAAAAGAATATAGATGATGATTTTTTTCAATGTGGTTATTGAATAAAAAATTTGTTTGTTGAACAAGAATTTGTTAAACAAAATTGTTTATGTTATTCTCTATTTATTCTAACTATTCTATAACCTTGCTTAACTCTAATATCAGTGGTAGACTTGTAGTCTAGGTACGAATTCTATCAACTACTAACTCTATAACTTAAATATAAAATTAATATATGAATATTATATTTCAATTTTTACGTTTTCACATTCTAATCATCAGTATTAGCTAAGCTTTTTTTAGGAAGATGATTCAAAACACCTTCCAATAGTCCATTTGTAAATCCCAAAATTTTATACTTTGAATTTCAACAAATATTGACTCTAATTTTTAGGTTTTGATTTTAATTTGAAAGTCTTAGAATAACCCATTAGTTTAACCTAATTAATCTAAGAATATTACACAAATAACATGTTTTCCACATAAACTACAATAGTACGACCAAGCTCTTTTAGATTGGTAAGAACAAGAAATTGAAGAAACGATCTCTACGCAGAAATTAGGTTATTTCTCATACTTCATCATGACGAGTCTCTGTTATGTTGAAACTCTAGAAAATGTGAATCCAAAGCTCTTCGATTGGTGTAAACTGCATAGAGACTTGGACCAGGATAGTAATTGGGGTCAGCTTGGTTTGCTGCTGGGCTAAATGATGATTCGTGTTCAGTTCCTCAAGGTCAGTAAATGAAGAGTAGATTTGTGTTGCTTTGATTAAAGAAAGTGCGATTTATTGGTTTTATCATTTATTCCTGCATTTATTTGATTTCTTGCACATTCAATTGGAATACATCTTCTCCGCCTGTGTCTCTTCGCCTCCTTCCCTTCTCACTCTCTGATTCTTTGCTTCCATCTTCTCCCTGCTTCTCATCTCCTCTCTTTCTTGATTCTCCTTTCTTTTCCCTCTGCTTCTCCTCCTCTCGATCTATTCTCCTCCCTGTTGCTCTTTCTTGCTTCCATCTTCTCCCTGCTCCTCTCCTCCTCTCTGGCCAAAAAAAAATTTTGAGATTGGCCGTTCAGGGTTTTGTCTATGGATGTTGATGATTTCTATCTTCTGTGGTCTCTCTAGCTTAGGGGGAAAGCCTTGAGGGCCACTGTTGTGGATCTTTCAAGTTCAGTTTCATTCCCAATTACGGTCTCTTTTCCTTCCTCTTCTCTCCTTCTCATTCCCTCTCCCCTTTATTTTCTGGTTTCAGTTTCTTGGTCGAGCGTTCTTGTCTTTAATGGCTTCTCTGGTGTCGGGGGAAGCCGTGAGGGCCATTATAGCTGCTTTCTCCTAATCTTCTCGATCCAGGTTGTTTCTTTCTCCTTCTCTTGCCCTCACACCTTCCTATTTCATGGTTCAATCTATTCGTCGAGGATTCCAGCCTTTGATTGTCTCGCTAGCTTTGGGGGAAGCCATGAGGGCCATCATTGTTGAACTCTCCGAATTTTTTCCAACCCTGATATGTTCTCTTCATTTTCTCTCTTGTATTGTTCCCAGCCCTTTCTCCCTTTGTTTCTCCTTCTCTTCCCTTCCTCTTTCTGGGATTCGCGTCAAATATTCGAGAGTTCAGCCATTGATGGCTTTTCTGGCTTTGGGGGAAAGCCATAAGGGCCATCGATTTTGAACTCTCTAATTATTTTGGAGTCTAATCTGTTCTTTGTTCTTTATCTCATTCTTGTGCTGCTACCTACCCTTGCAAATGTGATGCTGCTGCGTTGGTCCATGTGCATAGTATGACTATGGATCTCTTGTGCTATGTAACAAGTTTGCTATTATTATTGCCCTTAAATTCTTGCTAGGCTCATTGTCTCTTTGTTTGACCTTGGGCTTTTTTGCTTTAATTGTTGCTAGTTGCTTGGCTCAATGCCTCTTAGGTTGCTTGTTAGTCGAGGCATTTTCTCGCTTTGTTTGGATTCTCGGTTGCTTGTTGTTTGTGCTATTGTAATTTTTCTCTTTGGCAATGAATTATTTAATCATTCAAAAAAAATTGGAATACATAAAAATTATTACTTTTCTAATTTTGTAATTACTACTTTAGGATGAGAATGCTTTAAAAGAGTTATATGATAATTTCATTGCTGAATCTGAAAACAAGATTAATTTAAACACTCGTGTCTATTTTGCTGTGAAAGTTTCTCATCAATATAGTGACATACAAGCTAAAGACTGTTTTTCGTTTAATTTTATCAAAAAACTTGGTGCTACTGAGATGTTTGTAGGACCAGTTCTTTTGATCAAGATGAAGATAGCTGGAAACAAACTATTAGTAGGAGATGAGATAATATTGTCAAATACTAATACTTTTGTAACTCTAAAAAGAATATAGATGATGATTTTTTCAATGTGGTTATTGAATAAAAAATTTGTTTGTTGATCAAGAATTTATTGAACAATATTGTTTATGTTATTCTATATTTGTTCTATTTATTTTATAACATTGTTTGACTCTGATACCAGTGGTGGATTTGTAGTCTAGGCACGAATTATGTCAACTACTAATTCAACAACCTTAATATAAAATTAATATATAAATATTATATTCCAATTTTTACGTTTTCATATTCTAATCATCAGTATTAGTTGAGTTTTTTTAGAAATATGATCCAAAACACCTTCCAATAGTCTATTTGTAAATCCCAAAATATTATACTTTGAATTTCAACAAATATTGACTCTAATTTTTAAGTTTTGATTCGAATTTGAAAGTCTTAAAATTACCCATTAGTTTAACCTATTCAATTTGAGAATATTACACAAATAATATGTTTTCCACAAAAACTACAATAGTACGACTAAACTCTTTCAGATTGGTAAGAACAAGAAATTGAAGAAACGAACTCTGTGCAAAAATTAGGTTAATTTCTCATACTTCACCATGACGAGTCTTTGTTATGTGGAAACTCTGGAAAAGGCAAATTCAAAGCTCTTCGATTAGTATAAACTGCTTAGAGACTTGTACCAGGATAGTAATTGGGGTCAACTTGGTTTGGTGCTGGGGAAAATGATGATTCATGTTCAGCACTTTAAGGTCAGTAAATCAAGAGTAGCTTTGTGTTGCTTTGATTAAAGAAAGTGCAATTTGTTGGTTTTATCCTTTATTCCTGCATTTATTTGATTTCTTGCGTATTCAATTGGAAGACAAAAGTTATTACTGTTTTAATTTTGTAATTATTATTTCAGGATGCGAATGTTTTAAAAGAGTTATATGATAATTTCATGGCTAAATCCGAAAACAAGATGAATTTGAACACTCGTGTCTGTTTCACAGTGAAAATTTCTCATCAATATAGTAACGTACAAAATAGAGACCGTTTTCTGTTTAGTTTTATCAAAAAACTTGGTGCTATTGAAATGTTTGTAGGACTAGTTCTTTTGATCAAAATAAAATAGCTGGAAACAAGCTACTAGTAGGAGGTGAGAGAGTATTGCTAAATACTAATACTTCTATAACTTAAAAAAAAAATTTGTTTGTTAATCAAGAATTTATCGAACAATATTGTTTATGTTATTCTCTATTTATATAACTATTTTATAATCTTACTTAATTCTAATACCAGTGGTAAATAGACACGAATTCTGTTAACTACTAACTTTACAATCTACATACAAAATTGTTAATGATTTTCCAACAATTACGTTGTTAATGATTTGAGGCGTAAACTAGAGTTACATCTTATAGTTGTCAATGATTTTCACAAGAGACAAAATTATAACTTTAAAGACCTGTAAGCCACAAAAGTAATAACAATTCTAAAAGATACATATGTTTGAAGAACTCAAATTCATAAATGCACTAATATAATACATTTATAACTCCAAAAAGAAAATAGATAATAATTTTGTAAATGTGATTATTGAATAAAAAACTTGTTTGTTGATCAATAATTTATTGAACAATATTGTTTATATTATCTCTATTTGTTTTAGCTATTTTATATACTTGCTTAATTTTGATACTAGTGATAAACTTGTAATTTAGGCATAGATTTTGTTAATTACTAACTTTATAATATGAATATAAAATTAATATATAAATATCATATTCCAAATTTTCAGGTTTGGCATGCTAAGAATCAGTATTAACTAAATTTTTTTTTATGAGGAAAATGATTCAAATAACCTCCCAATAGTCCATTTGTAAATCCCAAAATATTATATTTTGAACTTCAGCAAATATTTATTCTAATTTTTAAGTTTTGATTATGATTTGAAAGTTTTAGAATTACTCATTAGTTTAACTTATTTAATATGCGAATATGACACAAAATATCATTACATAATTACCCTTACTTTGAAACAAGCTACATCATTATAGAATTTTCAAATACCAAAATGATCCAATTTAGTATTGTATTTTCAAAATAAAATTAGATTAAAGTTCTAATAAAATGAATAATAACTAGCACATGATAAATAATATATCGCACTATGTGTTGATGATTTTCAAACAAATACATTGGAAATGATTTGAAGCTTGAATCAAGTTATGTTTTGTAATTGTCAATGATTTTCGCAAAAGACGGGTCACGACAACCTCCAAGACCTACAAGTCACCATAATGAGAGTAATCACAAAAGATGTGTGATTTTGAAGAATTCAAGCTCACAAAGGCACCAATGTAATATTTTTTTTTAACTCCAAAGAAAGAGACTACAGAAAATGATATTGTCAAGGTGCTTAATGAATAAATGACTTGTTTGTTGATCAAGAATTTTACTATACTAACTTTTTTCTCTGTTTATTTTAACACTTATAACAATCATTGTTATGTAGTTTTGATTGAATCTGATAGCAGTGATAGTTTTATAACCCACAAATGAATTTTGACCATTACCAATTTTACGATTTCAGCATAAAGTCAATATATAAATATTAGATTCTAATTTCAGATCTCACATGCTAACCATTAATATTAGCTTTTTTTTTTTTATAAAGAGCAAAAAATTTCAAAACACCTTCCAAGATTTCATTTGCAAACTTCATAATACTATTCTTTGAATTTCAACAAATCTTGACGCAATTTTTCAAATTTTGGTTTTGTTTTAAAGGTCTTGGAATTTGTCGTTAGTTGAACCTATTCAATTTAAGAAAACAACAAAAATAATATGTTTTCCACAAAACTACAATAGTACGACCAAGCTCTTTCAGATTGGTAAAAGCAAGAAATTGAATAAACGATCTCTGTGCAAAAATTAGGTAGATTTCTCATACTTCACATGACGAGTCTCTATTATGTTGAAACTCTGGAAAAGGCGAATCCAGAGCTCTTTGATTGGTGTAAGCTACTTAGAGACTTGTACCAGAATAGTAATGAGGTCAGTTTGGTTTGGTGTTGGGGCAAATGATTATTCGTATTCAGTACTTCAAAGTCAGTAAATATAATAAACAATATTATTTATGTTATTCTCTATTTGTTCTAACTATTTTTTAACTTTACTTAATTCTAGGCCTGTAAACGGCTCGGATTCGGCTCGGATACACCCCTATCTGAATTCGAATCCGATAAGAAAATCGTCTATCTGAATTCGATCTGATAACCGACGGATATTTTTAAAGGATATCCGAATTCTAATTCGATAATTTATCGGATATCCGATTATCCTCCGATTTGCGAAAATATTCGATTACTGGTTATCATTTTCTGACTTCCGGTGACTGCGAGCTGAAGAACCTGAGTTTAGGTGAAGAGGTGAAGATTGTCAGATTTTATTCAAAGACAAACAGAGCTACGTTCTTACCGGCCATAAGAAGCACAAGAAACCAACGAAAGAGAAGAACAATAAGGGTCTGATGAAGAATCACCGATATACTTACCCGAGTATATACTTTAACGCTCTAGAAAACCCTTATAGCTTGTGGAACTCAGATTTAAAGTTTAAACCACGAGAGATCCACTCTCAAGCAGATCCGGTGTTTTGCATTTTAGAGAAAAGCCTTCATCTAGCAATCGTGGGCGATGGAGTCTCAAATAAGGCCTTCCACTACTGCTAGTTGCTGCTACTTGCTGCTACTTGCTGGTTGCTGTTGCTTATTGCTACTTGCAGATTGTCGCTGGTTGATGGAAACATTTTAGGGTTTCTTTGTTTCTGTTGTTCGCAAACTCAAAAGAATGAAGGAGAAGAACAATGAGACTTCATCCCGCATCTAGTTAAATAGTGTGTAAAAACGTTTCTAAGAAAAATGGTTATTTTAAAACTTCTTAAAGTAAAACCGACAAACCCATGTTGATGCGTGTGTGTGAAGTAATGAAGTTTGCCATGTGATGCGTGTGTGTGAAGTTTGCCATTATCTAAAAATATTAATTATTTAAACTTAATCTGGATGATGTGACAAGTGACAACTGATTATTTAAAAATCCACAAAATGCGCAAAAGTGATAGAAACGCTCCGAATAGTCAAAATCACGTCTGTTAATTAATCTTATTAAAACTTTTATATATTTATATTTATATATATTAAACGGATAAAATACTATCCAGATAATATCCGATCCGTTTAGTAAATATCCGAATCCGAATCCGTTTGCTTGTCGGATGGATACGGATACTTTCCGGTAAGAAAAAATTCGGATTTGGACGCTCTTAAACGAATACGAATGCGAATACGGAGGCGGATTATGGTTATCCATTTACAGGTCTACTTAATTCTGACTTTGAAGTGCTGACTACAAGTCTACAACTGGGTATCGAGTTAAACAATGTTATACAATATCTAAAACAAATAGAGAATAACATAAACAATATTGTTCAATAAATCCTTGATCAACAAACAAATTTTTTATTCAATAATTACATTGACAAAATTATTATCTGTATTCTTTTTAGAGTTATAAATAATGAATTTGAGTTCTTCAAACTTATGTATCTTTTATAATTGTCATCATTTTGGGTGATTTTTAGGTCTTATATTTTTTAATATTGTTTATGTTATTTTCTATTTGTTCTAACTATTTTATAACCTTACTTAATCATGATCTTGAAGTGCTGATTACAAATCTACCACTAGTATCAGAGTTAAGCAATTAATAAAATATTTAGAACAAATAGAGAATAACGTAAACAGTATTGTTCAATAAATTCTTGATCAACAAATAAGTTTTTTATTCGATAATTACATTGACAAAATTATTATCTATATTCTTTTTGGAGTTATAAATGTATTATATTAGTGCATTTATGAACTTGAGTTCTTCAAATTTATGTATCTTTTATAATTGTTATCATTTTTGTGGTTTTTAGATCTTTGAAGTTGTTATAATTTTGTTTTTTGTGAAAATCATCGACAACTATAAGACGTAACCCCAATTTACGCCTTACATCATTAACAACGTATTGTTGAAAAATCATTAACAATTTTGTATGTAGATTGTAAAGTTAGTAGTTGACCGAATTCGTGCCTAGACTACAAGTCTACCACTGATATTAGAGTTAAGTAAGATTATACAATAGTTAGAATAAATAGAGAATAAGATAAATAAAATTGTTATTCAAACTGACATTTCCTAGTTTTGCATCCTTACAAAAACAAAGACCTTACATAACCAAGTACCCCTTAATAGCTCAATATTCAAACTTCACTCTCCCTCATCCCAATTCACTCCCAAAATATTCGTCCAACCAAATGGCGGAGATATTACATTAACTATCATACGCACCCATACTAATTAATTAACTATCAATTATCATATTATCGTGCAACTAGATAAAAGTGTAAATTAAGAATTATTCTCACATCCAAATGTTCTTAGTATGAAAATCAAAATTTATTAAAAATATTAATAAATATCCGTGCATGTGCACGTGGCACTTTAATAGTCCCTAAAAATATTAATAAGAAATTGACAAATTTTTTGGATAGCAGAAGCACTTATCTAGTAAAGAGAATTCTTAGACAATCATACAAGTAAGCATAAAGCAACAGTATACCTTCGGAGATCTCAAACGAGACACATAAATATCAGGTGATACCTGCTTTTGGGTTACCCTAGGTAAACCTTTGAATTGGATTGGAGGTAGATCAAACCCTTAACCTAGTTAACAAACAAAGAGGCAATTAAGAACCTTTTGTTATTTGACATATAAGTTTAATGAAACCTAAAGTAGACAAGCAAATGAAAGAATGAAAAATATTAAGAAAGACACATTTCAAAAGGGTCTACCATCAGTGTTATTGTTATCTTCAGAGACCCTACCATAATTTTTTGCACTAGTATGACAAAGCATCTTCATTAAAGGCTTTACTCCTGGATGGAATACATCAGTATAGAATTACTCAATACTAATGCGGTCCAGTTTTGTATTATGTTTCCAAAGTAAAATGGGTTAGTGTTAAAAAAAATAAAATGAAGGATACCAGTATGGGGTGAGAAATATACCACAAAACTGTGTGTTGATGATTTCTTGACAAATACGTCATTAATGACCTTAGAATCGTACAGGGGTTTCTTTTGATACATGCCTCTGATAATTGAAAATTCAAGGGAAACATTAAAAACCTGCAGGCCACCAAAATATATCACCTTCAAATGATTATTCGTGTTCAGCACTTTAAAGTCGGTAAATATATTGAACAATATTATTTATGTTATTCTCTATTTGTTCTAATTATTTTATAACTTTACTTAATTTTGACCTTGAAGTGCTGACTACAAGTCTATCACTGGTATCAGAGCTAAGCAATGTTATAAAATATTTAGAACAAATAGAGAATAACATAAACAGTATTGTTCAATAAATTATTGATCAACAAACAAGTTTTTTCTTTAATAATTACATTGACAAAATTATTATTTATAAATGTATTATATTAGTGCATTTATGAATTTGAGTTCTTCAAACTTATGCATTTTTTATAATTGTTATCATTTTGGTGGTTTTAGGTCTTTGAAGTTGTTATAATTTTTTTTGTGAAAATCATCGATAACTATAAGACGTAACCCCAATAATTTACGCTTTCAATTATTAACAACGTATTTGTTGGAAAGTCATTAACAATTTTGTATGTAGATTGTAAAGTTAGTAGTTGACAGAATTTGTGTCTAAATTACAAGTCTACTACTGACATTAGAGTTAAGCAAGATATAAAATAGTTAGAACATATCTAAGATTAAGCAGCAAAAGAAGATGAAAAAATATTTAACGTTAATACCTTCTCTCTCTTTCTCACATAACTGACAAAATTAAACTAGAAATGGGAAAACTAACCCAACGACATTGAAAAGGCAGTTGTTGTCTAAGGGAATAACCCGCCTTACAAGAATTCCTTCCATGCTTTCCATCCTATGCTCAAACACAAACCTGGAAGATAGTAACAACTAAAACGCTGAAAATTTTATTTTATCTATTATTATTTTTTTTTTTTTGTGAATCTCACTTCAAAATTTTATTCACACGCAAATTTAGTATATTAGCCAACCAGGCACCTCAATTCAAATTCAAAAACAAGAACTAGAGACTCAAATTTTGAACTTAAATATCCAAAAATGATGGCTAGAAAAAGCAACTTGCAGTAAAAAATAAGCGCGATGGAAATTAGACAGCCCGAAACAAAATCATATGAATCAATTAGATGAGAAACGAACTCAAACCACGACTCCGAAATAAGTAAATCTTAGGAATGGGAATGGAGGAAGATGAAAGAGGCATTGAAAATAGAAAACCACTAAAAATCAAAATTTTAAGCAAACAGATACATGAAATAAACCTACTTTAGCAGACTTAAAGCTGAAATTCAAAAACAAATATGAGAATTCATACGTGAAGAACAAAAAACTTACCTAAAGGGAATTGAGATTCAGAGACTACTTAATTCTGACATTAACCTAAATGCACAACGGAATTGAAACAAGAAAGAAAGATAACAAGCATGACACAAGATGTTACTTGGTTCGGTCCTTAAGACCGGAATCAAAGGATGAGTTGAGCACTCAACAAGCTATGCAATCATCAAATAGTAAAGCAAGGTTACAGCCCTAAATATGAAGCAATACTCTATACATGGACCAAGAGAGAATACACAAGACTAATGAATGACTACACCTGTAACCGTAGTCCAACCATAGCTTATCTCCCTTCCTGCGCAGAGCCAAGAACACCACAGCCAGTGCCTTCAGTGCAATCAATAGCAGATGCTATTCAACCTCCATTAGAGCATCACCCAAGAAAAAGATGAAGAACTAGGGCACAACCGAAGCACCACTCTCAGAACCGAGAGCAAGAACCAGAGAGAATGAGTGAGAGAAGATGAGAGAAATTGTATGACTAGCCAACTGAATCGATGCCCAAAAACCCCCAAATACATGGTAACTCACAAAAGGGCTGAAAAGACACACCTACCCCTCTAACAAATACATAAGACTTAACCTATCCTAAGTACAAGTAGAAAGACAATAATGCCCCTGTTTACATATACAACATTCTCCACCTTGACTCTGTTATTTTGACGTTGCATAAATCTGAGAGTAAACACAAACCCATCAAATAAATATTAAAAAGAAATGTAAAGCAAACTATAGAGATAATAATTTTAACAAGTTTAAAGCAGACTTAAACTTATCAACAGATACTACTTTGGTCATAATATCTGCAGGGTTAATAGAAGTATCTATTTTACATATATCATAACTCTTAGCAATTATATCTCTAATAAAGTTCAATTTTACATCAACATGCTTTGTTCTTTCATGAAACACACTGTTCCTAGCAAGACAAAGAGCACTCTAGGAATCACAATAAACAAGAGAATGCAAGTCATGCTAACCAAGCTCCCCTAGAAGCCCCTTAAGCCACATGCATTCCTTAACAGCCTCAGACAAGGCAATATACTCAGCCTCAGTGGTTGAAAGTGCCACCACATGTTGGAGTGTGGACTTCCAACTCACCAGATTCCCACCAATAGTAAACAAGTACCCAGTTATGGATCTTCTTTTATCCAAATCAGGGGCAAAATCAGAGTCACAATATCCAATAATGCCAAACTTATTAACACAAGAATTATCATGAACAATCTTATAAGATGCAGAATTTTTCAGATATCTCAACAACCACATAATTGCATCCCAATGTGAATCACATGGCCTACTCATGTATATACAAACAAGACCAACTGAATAAGCAATATCAGGCCTACAACAAACCATGGAATACATGAGACTACCAACACGTTCTTGATATGGTCTATCAGTTATAGCAGCATTAGAATCCATTCTAAGCTTGAAATGAGCACCAAGAGGAGTATTAACAGTTCTAATATTATCATGTCCAAACTTGTTAACAAGTTTATGAATATAACCAACCTGAGATAAGGTCAAAACACCACTAGGCCTGTCCTTATGAATATCTATGTCAAGAATCCTTTTAGCATCCCCTAAATCTTTCATTTCAAATTCAGATTTCAACATAGACTTAAAGCTTACAAATCTGAAATTTATCCTTTGATGCAATAAGCATGTCATCAACATAAAGCAAGGGATAAATGAAAGAATTAGCACTAAACTCACAATAATAAACACAATTATCATAAGAGCTTCTCTTATACCTATTCTTGAGCATGAATTCATCAAATCTTTTATACCATTGCCTAGGGGATTGTTTTAAGCCATACAATGACCTTAACAACAGATAGACCTCAGTCTCACTCCCCTTAACAACAAAGCCCTCAGGCTGAACCATATATATATATGCTCATCCAACTTACCATTCAAGAATGCAGTTTTAACATCCAATTGTTCAAGTTCAAGATCAAAGAGAGCAGCAAGGGCAAGAAGAACTCTAATAGAAGTATGTTTCACAATAGGTGAAAACACTTCATTATAATCTATTCCCTCAACTTGAGAATAACCCTTAGCTACTAATCTTGCCTTATACCTTGGTTGTTCTACACCAGGAATATCAGCCATAAATTTATAAACCCACTTACAACCAATTAGTTTCTTTCGATTGGGTCTATCAACAAGAGTCCAAGTCTGATTTTTCATCAAAGATTTCATTTCATCTTCCATGGCAACAATCCAATGCTTACTGTCCCCACATTCAAGAGACTCTTTATAGGTCCTAGGCTCACATCCCTCAAGCTGGTCAGCCACATTAAGAGCACAAGAAATCAGATTTGGGCCAGAATTAGATTCACACATATTAGCATATCTACAATGCCTCTTAATCTCTCTTCTAGACCTATCTCTAGCCAATAAATATTTATCTAATGGATACTCATCTTCAAGCTCTTCTTTAACCTCTAAAGAACCACTACCAGCTTCTAGATCATCATCCTCAACCTTAGGATCAGATTCATCAATCTCAGTTTCAGATTTATCCCCTAACTCCACCTCAAATATGGTCTTTTTTAGATCATGGGAGTTAGATCTAACACTAAATGAATCAATTTTCAGAAATTCAAGTTCATTGAACTTTACATCTCTACTAATTACAATCTTCATTTCATTTAAACACTAAAGCCTATATCCTTTAACACCTAAAGGATACCCAAGGAAGACACACTTTGTCACATCCACCCAGAGGATAACCTAACTGGAATACCCGGTGGAGTGATCCACAGCCCAAAAGATCAAGTTTAGGAACGATCATAACCACTTAGCACAATAACTTAATCAAAAGCAAGAACAATTCATAGTTTTCAAGTAGTTTAATAATAAAAGTCAAGGAAAGAATATCAGAAGAATCACAAGGAGCATCAGAGTGCTGAAAAGATACCAATAAAATAAATAATTGAAATATGGAAGGAGGCGGAAACCCACTCTATAACAATAACGGAAGGTAGATCGAATAAAAGTAAAGGTTACAACTTGATGCATCCAAAATCTGCTCAGCCCTTAGATCTCCTTGGAATGACCTGCAAAACGAAAGCATCAGATGTGGCCCGACCGCTGGTGTAAAACCCAGCCCTAACCTTGACCCGGAAACCTTGTTATTTGTAGGTCCGATGACCCGAAGTAAAGTAAGAAGTCAGCTTTGGGCCATCCCAGTAGAGGACTTGGTGTCTGACTTTGAATCCATGAAAGTTGATGATGAGGTTCTATTTATGGAAACTGAATCCTGATGAAGATCTAATTAGTTGATGGACTTGGAGTGCTCTCTATCTTGGTTTGAAGGCATTTCTACCTATTAGGTAAGTCACTTGACTTGTGTGCAAAACCCCTTTAGGATTGGATTTGATCTCGGACCTTCAATTCCCTGTTTTGGCCTTCTTTGTCGACATTGGTCGACTGATTGGTCGACTGGGCCAGTCGACCAATCCACTCGACCAATGAGTGCTGTCTTTGGCAATTAGGTTGTTCTTGCTCTATTTAAGTCCAATCTCGAGTCCACTTCGTATTTGCTGCCTCCAAACCCTCTGGAACGAACCAAAGACCTCTGCAAGTCATCTCCCTTGCATCCTTGGTGTTTTCTTGACGGATCTTCGTCGAAACTCTTCTTTTTGCATCAAAAGGTATGTCTACTCTCTCTTCTTCTCCTCCATCTTTGTTTTTCTTTCCTTTTTGAGTTGAGACAGTAGAAGAGATGCTGCATTCTCTGTTGCAAACATCTCTCGAACATGTTCTCATGATCATCCTAAGGATTTAAGGCTAGAACAATGATCTTAACCATGATCATTGCAAGCTTTTGAAGGATTCATGATCAAACCATGATTTAATCTCTGTTAAACTTCTAATCTGAATTCTGATCTCTTTGGATCTTCTTTTGTTGATCATGTTAGTAGTAATTCTTGTGTTTTCTTTCCATGATCCATAATCTATAGATTTCTAGATGTTCTCTTCTACCATACTATGTGTTCTTCATGATGCATGATAGTTACATATATGGTAGGTTTTATTTCCTTATTTAGATTTATGCTTCTAAGCCTTATGCCATGAAGATCTATGTATGTTTTCATGTTTTCATTACCGAAAGCAATGATCCATCCTCCTATTGCTCTTGTCTTTGTTTTCTATTTCAAATTCATCAAGATCCATGCTTGAGTTAATTATGGTAACTTTTTGTTTCCTAATTTGGATCTTGATATCTTGATTTGATTAGTGTTTTGAGGTCCCCTATATGTTAGAATACTACTGATGTAGTCTACCCCTTGATTAGTATCCTTTTGAACCACCAAATTCGGATTTCATATCTTAAAACTCTGATTTTTAGGCTACTGTCTGCATTGGTCGACTGATTGGTCGACTGGACCACTCGACCAATCCACTCGACCAATGAGTACAGCAACTCCAGATTTGGTCTGTTTCGGATGTTTTGATATCTTTGCTGTTAGGGATCTTTCCTAATATGTTGTATATACTTGTTTAGGACCTTCTTCTCAAGTTTGCCAAGATCTTACTTGATTTCTTAGGATTCCTTGCGAGTTATAAAAGGTAAGGATGGTTATTTCCTTAATTACATAGATAGCATGAATCTAGTTTCTATATTTGAATATCATTAATATGTTTCCTAAATTAGATTCTTACAATGATATACTACTGTTGCATAACTTTGATTACAGTAGCATTACTTATTCATATTAAATTGATTCATGTATGATTTACTTACCAATGTTATACAAGTGATTGTAATTACTGATTTCTTTCCATATATGAAGTTACCATATATGTGATGATATGAATTGATGCATGTGTATGCTTACGTATGGTTTGGAAAGGAGAGGTGTCCTTTCGACACTTCTGTCCTTGGACTACTACGTAAATATTATGGGATGTTTCCGGAGATGCCCTCTGGACACCTTCCTAAACTGTTGGATGACATATCTAGGATTGTCTAGTAGTGTTTGGCTAGGATGTCCTGTTATGTCGGACCCTAATCGGAGGGGTATTGAGACCGAACGACCCGTGGTAGCAATGGGGATTCATGGGCGCTCAAGACCGGTAACCAACCCGTGAGAGGACAGGAATCACATTGTGGGGGCCATTTATTGGTAGGGTTGCATATGGTTAGACTTGGGCTCACGGGCGCTTAAGACCGGTAACCAACCCGTGAGAGGACGTGAGAGCTTCCCGTTTACCATATGTGGATGATCAATAGGGTTGATGAGTCCGTAGTCCGAGTTGGTTGGTGCCATAGGATACGCCGACTCTAGTGTGAAGGATACCGGAAAGGATCGTCGGGGACGAGGAATGGAAGTATCTCGGATCCGACTTGATGTAACCAAGTAGAAGACTTGCATTTGGCTAGGTTTTACCCCGACATGCGCCAAGTACTTATACCAAATGGTTGTGAGAGAGTGTGTTGACTTAACCCCCTGCCATGGTTGTCCCGAGGGATGAAGGACCCATTACCAATCGGCTGCTCAAGACCGGTGAAATGATCCGTGAGAGAATCCAAGATATCTTAAATGGTTGAGGATGTGAGTGGACTTTCCTAAAGAAGTACGGTGCTATGACTTAAAGCATGTCCGCCAATAGAGACCAAAGCATACATAGAGTTAGATTCATTCATTCATTGTTTGTCTCATATCATATTGCATTTATGAGTGTTCGGAATTCTGCCATTTATGTTATTACGGATTTTAATCGCTTTACCGAGTTTCTTTGAAACTCATTCCTTTATTGTACCATGTTGTTAGACTATCCTGCAGTGCAATCGAGTACTATGACGGTCCCTATGAAGAAGCGCAAGGCGAAGAGGCATATCTCCGGGGAAGGTGATTGCGGTTACCACAATTACTCCGAAGATTCCGCTGGTGGTTATGCTCCGTACGATGCTTAGTCCGATCATTGAGTGGAAGCGTCCTTGTGCTATTTATGAGATTTACACTTACAAGGATGTTGTCTATAAAGTGGAGAACAATTTAGTTACCCAATGTACTTGTTACTGGGATTAGGTTTTGTCTAGTTTATTCTTTTAGAGCTACTTTTCCGCTGGATGTAAAGTGGGATTTTTGCTTCACTTTACTTATCTGTTTGATACTCTGATTATATCTATTATTCTGATTCAGTTATGATTCATTCTTTCTTTATTGGATCTATGATTTATCTTCCGCACTCTTGTTATGATTGTTCATGATTATGTTATTGTTTATGTGGGAGGTTGATCACTCGATACCTGATCTTCGGGCTGTGGATCACACTCTCGGGTATGCCAGATAGGGTACCGGCTGGGAGGGCGTGACAGCTGGGGTCGAGAGTCCACCTCCAAAGGCTAAGTCAGTTGATGAACTTAATCACAAACGGCTCTGCTAGATACACAGAGCTAAGGAATGAATAACTGGAATATGATCTAGATCATAAGCATATGAGTGTTTACGTTCAAAGGAGTGTGTATGGATCTGGTATCCTCCTCCCTCACCTTGCAGGTAAGTAAGGTTTATATAGTGTACCTTCGAATCTTCTTCGTTGGATGCATTTGAGCCTTCTTCGGGTAGTCGTTGGATTCTAACAGTTAGATCCGTTGAGCGATAGACTTCTACTAGTTTGAACTAGCAGAGGACTCCTGAGATAACCTCACGGTTATCCGATGATTATCCCCTCAATAGCGATAGGTGACAGCTGTCAAGTCGAGTCTGCCATCATTAGGGTAACTAACCTAATCCATTAGTCGGATTAGGGCGTGCCTGTGGCTGATTTAGTTTTCTTCCTCAGCAAGCTATCTCCTAGACCCGGCTCGTTCAGAAGCGAGTCGATTCCCTCCGTCTTGACCGGGGTCGAGGATCAAACCAAGTATGAACCAGGTTCGATCATATTTCCTCCATACCACGAGCCCCTCAGACCAAGCGTTCCATCGATCCCGAGGGCTTGGTTTTTAACTGGGTTCTTCGTCAAGCAATAGTCTATGTGTATCCCATTAAATGTCATATCACATTTAATGCGGTGGTCACTTTTCCTTGAGTATTGTGAAGGCAATGCCATGCGTCTTATTGTAGTCGAATGATCGTGGCTCACGTAACCCAAGCGACGGTTTCTGAACTCCTGTTTTGGATTCGTGAGTTCAAACTTTCAAACCGACTCTGAATCTCGATCATTGGTGTTGAATCAATCTCGATCGTTCACGTCCTCGAACACTCGTGCAGGTGCTTAAAAGCAGTTCGTTGTCTTCGTAGGTTTCATTCTTCTTGTTTGGGATTTTGAAACTTCGTCGTCTGCTTCGCACCTTCTCGTTCTCAAGCTTTTGCCTCACTGAATCAATAAGTTTACTGATCCCTTTGCAAAGTTAAACTCCCTGTCTTCAGGTTTTTTTTTGTGTGTGCCGTATTGAAGCTTTAGCAATGGAGGATAATAGGGTTTCTTCTTCCCTGGTGCCCAACGTCAGTAATAGTAGTGGTAACGAGGCCTTTGCCTCCCTTCCTTCTGAGCAGTCGGATAGTGATAATAAAACCCTAACTGTTCTCTGGCGTGAATTCGCAGAAGTTACCCATAAAAGATTAAAAAGAAAAGCTGAGACTTCTTCTGCCTTTCCTGAGTCTGGACCATCCAAGACTCCTAGGGTGAATGCCGAGTCTTCTGGGCAGTCAAAACAAACTTCCAGGTCTAATGGTGGACCTGGTTCTATTCCCTCCTCGTATAAGGAGAAAACCCTTCTTTCGGCTATCCAGGGTTTTGATTTTCCTTCTTCTTATCATCTTAGGGTTCCCAACCCTGATGAGAGGGTTGATTCGACCCTTCCAGACGAATTTTCCCTATACATAGATGCAATGGAGAGCGGGGTTCGCTTTCCTTTTTTCAACCCTTTGTTTGCAGCCATCCTGAATCATTGGGACATTTGCCCTGGAATGCTCCTTCCCAATAGCTGGTGTCTTATCGTCGGCTTCTTGGGTTTATGCTTTGAACTTGGCCTTATGCCTTCTCTTGCTCTTTTTGTGCACTTTCATCTTCTTTCTATTTCCCATCCTCCCGGTTGGGTTGTGCTCTCCAAGCGTAATAAGACTGAGCTTGACTGGAGGGGCAGCATTCTCGCCAGAGGAACTTGCCCTTCCAATCATAAAGGATGGCGCGAACGATACTTTTTCTGTCGAGCGCCTCAGTCGGATCTCAACTTCCCGACTGCCTGGAAACAGCATACCTCATACTCTAAAAGTAACCGGGTCCTTCCCCTATCCAAAGAAGACGAGATGGCCGTCAGGAAGATCAAATCAATTCCATGGTATCAGGAGATACATGGACTTGAGGTGGAGTACAACTCCATCCTTCAGTATTGGGGATTGGCTCATTGTGAGCTCCTTAACCATCATCCTTCAATTTTCTAAGAGTGATATGTCCTTTTGCAATTCTAACTCTTGTTCTTCTTTGCAGTGCCACCGAAAATGAACCCTGAGCATCTTAGGGCAAAGGCTGCTAGGGCCGTTGTGACAGCTGAGCAACGGTCGCCCCGAGCCTTAACTGCCGAACAAGAGGTTTCTGTTCCCTCTCCCGACCCTTCTTACAAGGGTATCAGGAACTTAAAGCCCGTGGTTGACGCTTCGGGAAAAGGGAAAAAGCCAATGGTGGAGAGGCCAACTATCTCCTCCCCCGCTCGAACCAAAAGGAAGTACGATACAGTTGATGCTTCCTCCCATAAAAAATCCAAAAATACTGAAGATTGTGAGGAGGTCTTCATGCCTCAGTGGACACTGAAGCGGACTGATAGGGTGACACAAGACCCTGAGAAAGCTACAGAGTGGAGTTCCCTCAGTCTTCTGCCCGCTGATCATCAGAACTTTGAAGCCCTGAACGATGATGCACTTGTTAGTCAGTCCACAAGGTACCGGTCTTCCTGATTTTTCATTGATTGTTTTTCATAATCTCTTATGATTTCTTCTCATAATCTCCTCGTCCCCAGGAATGCTGTGTTGAGCTTTTATCAACACATGGAAGCATTGAGCCGGGTCGATCGTAATGGCTCCTTGTTGCAGACCTGTGAAGAGAATTTGGCGAAGGCCAATTCTGAGATAGACCGGCTATCGGCAGCAGCCAAAGAGCTGCAGGCGAAGCATGATGAGGAGCTGAGCTCCTTGAAGAAGGCCCTAGACTCTTCCCAGGCCCGCGCTGTTGCTGCAGAGCGTGAGGCTAAGAGGCAGAAAGTAGCTGCCACGTTGTTCGGTGACAGACTTGAGCTTAAGTCCATAGAGAACGACAATATACTGAAGATGGCAGTTCCTAGCAAACCCGAGCATATCAAGCCGGAGCTTCGAAGGGATTGTATTCGGAAGTACCTGAACAGCGTTCCTTTCTCTAACCTGTTGGGCGCCTTCAACATCCAAGCTTACCGCTTGGGGTAGAATGATGTTTGGGAGAAGATCCTCGGATCTATCCCTTCCTTCGATACAACTCCTTTTAGTGAGGTGTGTCACAAAGAGGTCTTCGGGAAGCTTAAGATGGACCTCCCTAACTGGGCTTTGGGAGAAGAGGATCCCTTTCTTGCTGACCCAAATATCGAAGAATATCTTGCTGATGAACCACCCCTTCCAGAAGAACCTTCACAGCCTGCTGCTGAAAAGAAGACTAACGAAGACGATCCTGAGGAAGGCTCCCCCGTGAAGGACTCTTCGGGCGATAATGAGGAAGAAGTGTAGGGAGTCATTCTTTCCTTTTTTGTAAAGACCGATCCTCCTTATTAATGAAAAGAGACTTTTTCAATGATTGCCTAAATATTTCCTCATCTCCCATCCGAAAGCTTGTCTTGTAAATCAAATATAAATGATAAAACTTATCACTTAACTTCGTATACTATGACGGGGAATAATCTTTAAGATATCATGAAGAGACGTTCGAGAAAGATGCCTTAGCTCCTATTCCCCACTGCTCCTTCATTTATTGCAAAGTCCACACGTTTCCCTTCATTTATTACGAAGTCCAAACGTTTCCCTGCCTTTGTATACCATTCACTTCTTTCAATGAATTGGTAATACAACGATTATTTAAATGGTGGCGTGATGGTTGGAGATATTCTCGTATCAGGTGCGTATTTCCACGTAGCTTCCTTACGATCGTTGATCTTTCTTGTTGAGGAATTCGAAGCGTTTCTTCGATCTGGGCCTTTGGTTGCCTTTGGCTCCCAACCGTCGCCTCACTACCTGAGGCTATTTAAGTCCTTCAAAGGTACTCTCCATCTATCTTGCTATTTACAAGTTAGATTTGCAAAACGACATTCCGTCTTCTTGCTCGCATCTTGTATTCCTCGTACTCCAACAATATTTTCTATCAGCATCTGAACAAGTGAGCTTTTTGCTTTATCACCAATCTCCTCTCCTTCCCCCTGAGTGGACTCCACAGTAGTAATACTTGGGGTTTACTTAATGGGTATTTTGAGATAGTTCATATCGGCCAGAGAACTAGGGTTTTCCCTATTTCCTTATGTTGTTGGGTTTTTGTACTGATACGGCTTTTTTTGTGCTTGCAGTGCCTCCCAGAATCGATCTGAACTTCATTAGGGCGAAGTCCTGCAAGAAAACTGTTCCAGCATCGACGGAGGTTGTGGCCAATGAGGTGATTTCATCTGGTGGATCTTCCAAGCATAAGGAGACTGTTGTTGGTGAATCTTCCAGTCAGATTCCCACAGCTTCTACTGATGCCTCTCCTCCGCTTCCTCCGACTGAAGAGATCGCTCGGTCTTCCCAGGAAGATCTTGATCTCTCCGTTGCTAATGATGCTGCTGATGCCCCTGCAGAAGAGATCGTTCGGGCTTCTCTGAAGGAGACTCTTCGGACATCAGAGGCAACTATGTTGGCATCTGATGAAGGCGCGGCTCCAGCAGGTGCTGCTTCTATTTTCAACTCTAGAGCTTGTTTGGCATCCTCTTCCGCTCCTTCTTTAGAGCCGGAGGATTTTGCCACTAGGAAGCGTCGTCGATTGGTGGAGGATGCAGCTCACCCTTCTCTTGATGTAGCTCATCCTTCTCCTCCTTCGAGGAGGTCTGAATTAGTGTCAAATGAGTTTGACAAAGCGTTGGAGTGGTGTACTACTGCTCAAATGTCTAGCCAGAGCAGAGTTCTTTCCAAACTTCCAGACGATGACTTTATGAAGTCACTGGTGATGTAAGTTCTTCTTCATTTTCCTTTTGATGCTTGAAGACTATGCTTTTGCTCCTGACTAACTCGGAATCGTTTGCAGGAGTCTCACTAGGAACTTCCACAACCAAGTGGAAGCAGCCTCTAGACTCAATAAATTGAGTAATGAAGTTTCCAGGCTTCGGGAAATCTCTGAAGCCAAAGACGCTGAGATTGCTCGCCTTAGGAAATTAGCTTGGGAGGTTGCAAGAGAGAAGAACTCTGTGACTGAGCATCTCCGTTCAGACTTGGATGATGCCAAGGAGAAGATCCGGCAACTGGAGCGAGAAGCAGGAAAGTCAGGGGCCAAAGGATCTGAAGCGTTACCTCAAAGGCAAGCTGTCATTCCTTTGCCCGAATCCCTTCCAACTGACGTTCGCAGAGCCTGCATCTTCAAGTATTTACACAGTAAGCCCTTTGTTGACATGCTGAATGCTTATAACTTGCAGGCGTACCGGGATGGTGAGAACGAAGTATGGGAATCAATACTAAGGAAAGATCCTTATTTTGATATGACTCCCGACAGCGTTGATTGTCATCCTGAAGTGTTCGCCAAGCTTGGTCTTCCTTTCCCTAACTGGGCCAATGATAAGATCGACCCTCCTCCTTCAGATCCAGATATTATGCATTATCTCGAGGATTCTCCTATTCATTCTCCCCTGGAAGGATTCAATTATGAAGAGCTCGCCCTGAATGCAAGTTTGACCGAGGACCATACTTCTTCTGGTCAAGCTGGACAAAGAGTATGAAATTGCAGAGGATTTTGTACATACTGAAATGCTTTTGTAATCCCCGTTTCTCCTCTTCTTTTTGTTGAATCCGTTTTCTGCTTGACTCTTGTGTTTGTTCTGGCAAAGCTGTTTTGATCTTGTTTGATTTCTTAATGATCACCAATGATGACTTTCTGTTTTGACCGAACGAAGATTGTATCCCAACTCTTGTAATTTCATGTGTATGTTTGTTGTAAAGGTTGGGCCCTTCCGGTCTTTTGAAGAAATAAGAAATTAATTTCATCTTGAACTTTGCCAGTCACTTGAGTCGCTGTTGCACTAGGTCTTAGTTGTTCAAAACAATGCCTTTACTTACAGATTTCCGTAGAAATACAATAAGTCTGAGAAGGAACTCACTCGGGTTTTAAACCGATGCCTTTACTTAAAGATTTCCAGAGAAATACAATAAGTCTGAGAAGGAACTCACTCGGGTTTTAAACCGATGCCTTTACTTAAGGATTTCCGAAGAAATACAATAAGTCTGAGAAGGAACTCACTCGGGTTTTAAACCGATGCCTTGTGGAAGGAACTCACTCGGATTTTCATCCGATGCCTTGACTTAAGAAATTCCGAAAAAATTCAATAAGTGTTGAAGGACCCACACGGATTTTCATCCGATGCCTTGTAGCTGGATCTGCTCTTGAGTGTGGTGTATAATGCCCCCCAATCAAAAGATAATTGTTGAAAACCAATAATTGCATTGATTGAGTTGAAATTGGTTACATCACGAACAAAATTGAAACCATCAAGGATAAAATTTCTTGAGATGCCTGGCATTCCACGAATGATCCAACTCTTTCTGGGTGGTGATGTTCTTCAGCTTGTAAGCTCCTAATCCGACTGGTTTTACAATCATATAAGGTCCTTCCCAGGAAGGGTCCAGTTTTCTTTGATGGCGTGGATCTGAAGCTAAGGTATTTCTCAACACCAAATCTCTTGCTAAGTACCGACGATTCTTTACTCGGGTATTGTAGTGTGACGCTATCCTTCTTTGATAATGTTGAGTTCGTGCTATTGCTTTTGCCCAAACTTCGTCCAACAAATCAAGACTATCAAGCAGTCCTTGCTCGTTCGCTTTTTCTTCGAACTCTCTGTCCGCAATGTTCCCGCCATTACCTCCACAGGTGCCAATGCTTCTGACCCATATGCTAACCTGAATGGAGTTTCTCCTGTGGGTGTTCGAACCATAGTTCGGTAGGCCCACAACACATTATGTAGTTCTTTAACCCATAAGGCTTTGTCAGCCTCAAGTCTTCTCTTTATTCCCTCTAGCAGCGTTCGGTTAGTAACCTCTACTTGTCCATTGCTCTGGGGGTATGCCACTGATGACATACGATGCTCGATCATGTATGTCCCACAAAATTGCTATCTTTGGAATCCCAAAGCGATATATGATCGATTCAAGCACAAACTTCTCCACTTTTTTCTCAGTGATTGTTGCTAGGGCACTGGCCTCAACCCATTTTGTGAAGTAATCAATTGCTACTATCAGATATTCCCGTCCGCCTGATGCCTTGGTGAATTTGCCCATAATATCAATTCCCCACATCGCGAAAGGAATGGGGTCTAAAATTGAAGTCATGGCTTCCACTGGGCGTTTTGATACTGTAGCATGGATCTGACAATTACTACGCTGACGAACGTACTCCATAGCAGCCTGTTGAACCTTAGGCCAATATAACCCAAGCCTTAGAATCTTGTGTGCTAGGGATCTTCCGCCCATGTGAGCTCCACAAATTCCTTCATGTACTTCGGCCAGAGCCGACTCCGCTCCTTCGAGACCCAAACATCTCAGAAGGGGTCAAGAATAAGATCTTCTGTACAACCTTCCATTTTGCATAATGAATCTTGCTGATCGTACCTTGACCAATCTAGCCTCTCTCGGATCCTCGGGTAGTTTATCATCTCTCAGATATTCGACTATTGGATCCATCCAGCAACGCTCTGCTTTAATATAAGAAATTTCTTTCTCATGATAACTTGGAAACGTTATCTCTTCAATGTAGACCGATGGGTCTAAATTTTTTTCCTTGGCATTGGCTAATCGAGATAGCTCATCTGCCACTATGTTTTCTATCCTTGGAATCTAGCATACCTTCAAATTTCTGAATTCTTTTTTAAATGCCTGCACAATCTCTTGGTACTTCTGCAAGCGAGGTTCTTTTATACCATATTCCCCCTGAACTTGGTTGACAATAAGTTGAGAGTCACTATAAATAGTTACATATGCTATTGCCAATGCTTTTGACAACCTAAGTCTAGCTATTAGGGCTTCATATTCTGCCTCATTATTGCTTGCTTCGAACGCAAATCTCAGTGCATATTGAATGACAAATCCCGCTGGACTTTTCAAAAGAATTCCAGCTCCTGCTCCGTCCTTATTGCTCGAACCGTCCACATATACTTCCCAAATGGTTGGTATAATGGGATCTTCAACAACATTCTCCATTGGTGCAGTAGTTTCTACTACAAAATCGGCTAACGCCTGAGCTTTGATTGCCGTTCTGGGCTTAAAGCTTACTTGGAACTCACTGAGTTCAACCGACCATGCCACCATTCTTCCACATAAATCAGGTTTATGAAGAACTTTACTAAGAGGGAAAGTTGTAAATACCTCTATTGAGTGAGCCTGAAAGTAGGGACGTAGCTTCCGGCTGCCTGTCATGAGAGCTAAAGCCTGCTTCTCAATCTCCGAATATCGTGTCTCCGCATCAAGTAACACGTGGCTAACATAATAAATCGGCCATTGCTTCTTATCCTTCTCCCGAACAAGTACCACACTGACCGCTGAAAGGGATGTTGCTAAATATAGTTGTAAGATTTCTCCCTTTTCTGGTTGGGACAAAAGCGGTGGCTTTCCCAGTGTTTCCTTTAGTTCCTCGAAAGCCTTCTGGCACCCTTCAGTCCAATTCGCTTCCTTGCTGCCCCTTAGATCTTTGAGTGCTTTGAAAAATGGCAGACACTTTTCTCCAGGTTTTGAGATAAAACGATTCAGAGCGGCAATTCTACCCGTTAAACACTGTATATCCTGAACAGTTTTTGGAGCCTCCATGTCTATTAGAGCCTATATTTTGGCTGGATTAGCCTCAATACCCCTCTGTGATACCATGAAGCCTAAGAATTTGCCTGAAGACACTCCAAAAGCTCACTTTTCTGGATTCAGCTTCATTTGATACTTTCGCAGTACTGAGAATACTTCTGTTAAATCTGCGATATGATTTGCTCTTGTAATGCTCTTTATTAACATGTCGTCAACATAAGCCTCGACATTCTTCCCGATTAGGTCCCTGAATATCTTGTTGACGGCCCTCTGATATGTAGCTCCTGCATTCTTCAGCCAAACGGCATGACTTTATAATAGAAGCTTTCACGATCAGTCATGAAAGCCGTATGCTTTTCATCCTCCTTATTCATGAGGATCTGGTTATACCCCGAGTAGGCATCCATGAAACTCAAAGTTTCATACCCTGCATCGCATCTATCAAAAGGTCAATCCGTGGCAACGGATAGCAATCCTTAGGGCAAGCCTTGTTGAGGTCAGTGTAGTCTGTACACATCCTCCACTTCCCATTAGACTTTTTGACCATTACTACGTTGGCCAACCAGATTGGGCATTCAATTGGTTCTATGAAACCAGAACTCTTCAGTTTTTCGACTTCGCCCCGAACGGCTTCGTACTTTTCAATGGAGAAATTTCTCCTTTTCTGGATAACTAGTTTCACCTTTGGATCTATCTAGAGTTTATGCTCTGCGACAGTCCGATCGATTCCTAGCATGTCTTCGGCAGACCATGCGAATACGTCACTATTTTGTTGAAGAAAAAACTTCAACTCTTCCTTGAACTCCTCCAGCTGTTCAGATCGGATATAGGTAATCCTTTTTGTATTATCCGTGAACAACTGGATTTGCTCTATCTTTTCTACCAGTTCAGGCCTTTGCATTTCTGCTTCTTCCCGATCATCCCGAACTTCTATTGGTAGGGCAGTCACTTTCCTTGGGCCCTCCTTGTCCTTCAAATAGGCAACATAACATTGCCAAGAGATCCTCTAGTCAGATGAAACTTGACCAATTCCCATCTCAGTCGGGAATTTTATCTTCAGGTGCTTCGTTGAAACAATAGCACCTAACTTGGACAAAGATGGCCGTCCGAGGATAACATTGTAAGCTGGAAGTTCCTGAACCACCAAAAAATTGATTCGGACGGTAGTCTCCTTGGGAAAACTCCCAATAGATAAGTCCAACTGGACAGATCCCTCTTGTCACATCCTCCCAGCCGGTACCCTATCTGGCATACCCGAGAGTGTGATCAACAGCCCGAAGATCAGGTATCGAGTAATCAACCTCCCACATAAACAATAACATAATCATGAACAATCATAATAAAAGTGCGGAAGATAAACCATAGATCCAATAAGGAAAGAATGAATCATATATAAATCAAAGTACTAGATATAATCAGAGTGTCAAAACAGATAAGTAAAGTGAGGCAAAATCCCACTCTACAACCAGCGGAAAAGTAGCTCTAAAAGAGAATAAACTAGACAAAATCTAATCCCAGTAGCAAGTACAATGGGTAACTAAATTGTTCTCCACTTTATAGACAACATCCCTATAAGTGTAAATCTCATAAACAGCACAAGGACACTTCCACTCAATGGTCGGACTAAGCATCGTACGGAGCATAACCACTCGCGGGATCTTCAGTGTAATTGTTGTAACCGCAATCACCTTCCTGGAGATATGCCTCATCGCCTTGCGCTTCTTCATAGGGACCGTCATAATATTCAGGCTTGCAGAATAGTCTAACAAACATTGTACAATAAAGGAATGAGTTTCAAAGAAACTCAGTAAGGCAGTTAAATCCATAATAACATAAATGGCAGGATTTCAGAACAAACATAAATGCAATATGATATGAGACAAGCAATGAATGAATGAATCTAACTCTATGTATGCTGGTCTCTATTGGCAGACATGCTTTAAGTCATAGCACCGTACTTCTTTAGGAAGGTCTCAATCACTCATCATCAGTTGGTAATGGGTCCGGCATCCCTCGGGACATTCCATGGCTGGGGGTTAAGTCACCACTCTCTCACATCACCATTGGTCTAAGTACCGGCGCATGTCAGGGTAAAACCTAGCCAAATGCAAGTCTTCTACTTAGTTACATCAAGTCAGATCCAGATACGTCCATTCCTCGTCCCCGACGATCCTTTCTCGGTATCCTTCACACTAGAGTCCTCATAGTCCCTGACTACGGACTCATCAACCCTATTGATCATCCACATATGGTAAACGGGAAGCTCTCACGTCCTCTCACGGGTTGGTTACCGGTCTTGAGCGCCCGTGAGCCCAACTCTAACCATATGCAACCCTACCAATAAATGGCCCCCACAATGTGATTCCTGTCCTCTCACGGGTTGGTTACCGGTCTTGAGCGCCCATGAATCCCCATTGCTACCACGGGTCGTTCGGTCTCAATACCCCTCCGATTAGGGTCTGACATAACAGGACATCCTAGCCAAACACTACTAGACAATCCTAGATATGTCATCCAACAGTTTAGGAAGGTGTCCATAGGGCATCTCCGGAAACATCCCATAATATTCCCGTAGTAGTCCAAGGACAGAAGTGTCAAAATGACACCTCTCCTTTCCAAACCATACTTAAGCATACACATGCATCAATTCATATCATCACATATATGGTAACTTCATATATGGAAAGAAACCAATAATTGCAATCACCTTGTATATAATTGGTAAGTAAATCATACATGAGTCAATTCAATATGAATAAGTAATGCTACTGTAATCAAAGTTATGCAACAGTAGTATATCATTGTAAGAATCTAATTAGGGAAACATATCAATGATATTCAAATATAGAAACTAGATTCATGCTATCTATGCAATTAAGGAAATAACCATCCTTACCTTTTATAACTCGCAAAGGAATCCTAAGAAATCAAGTAAGATCTTGGCAAACTTGAGAAGAAGGTCCTAAACAAGTGCATACAACATATTAGGAAAGATCCCTAACAGAAAAGATACCAAAACATCCAACACAGACCAATTCTGGAGTTGTTGTACTCATTGATCGAGTGGTCCAGTCGACCAATGCAGACAGTAGCCTAAAAAAACAGAGTTTTAAGATATAAAATCCGAATTTGGTGGTTCAAAAGGGTACTAATCAAGGGGTAAACTACATCAGTAGTATCCTAACATAAAGGGGACCTCAAAACACTAATCAAATCAAGCCATCAAGATCCAAATTAGGAAACAAAAAGTTACCATAATTAGATCAACCATGGATCTTGAAGAATTCAAGGTAGAAATCAAAGACAAGAACAATAGGAGGATGGATCATTGCTTCAGGTAAAGGTATCATGAAAAGCATACTTAGATCTTCAAGGAAATAGGCTTAAAAGCATAAATCTAAATAAGGAAACAAAACCTACCATATATGTAACTATCATGATTCATGAAGAACACATAGTATGGTAGAAGAGAACAACTAGAGATTGATAGATCATGGATCATGAAAAGAAAACACAGCAATTGACTACTAACATGATCAATATAGAAGATCCAAGGAGATCAAAATTCAAATCAGAAGTTAAACAAAGACTAGATCATGGTTTGATCATGATTCCTTCAAAAGCTTGCAATGATCATGGTTAAGATCATTGTTCTAGCCATTAATCCTTAGGATGATCATGAGAGACAAGTCCAGAGATGTTTGCAACAGAGAATGCAGCATCTCCTCTACTGTCTCAACTCAAAAAGGAAAGAAAAACAGAGATGGAGGAGAAGAAGAGAGTATAGACATACCTTTTGATGCAAAAGGAAGAGTTTCGACGAAGATCCGTCAAGAAAATCACCAAGGATGCAAGGGAGATGACTTGCAGAGGTCTTTGGTTCGTTCCAAAGAGTTTGGAGGCAGCAAATACGAAGTAGACTCGAGATTGGACTTAAATAGAGCAAGCAAGACCTAATTGCCAAAGACAGCACTCATTGGTCGAGTGGATTGGTCGACTGGTCCAGTCGACCAATGCTCGCAACAATTCCAAAACAGGGAATTGAAGACCCAGATCAAATCCAATCCTAAAGGGGTTTTGCACACATAACAAATGACTTACCTAACAGGTAGAAATGCCTTCAAACCATGATAGAGAGCACTCCATGTCCATCAACTAATCCGATCTCCATCAAGATTCAGTTTCCATAAATAGAACTTCATCATCAACTCTCATGGATTCAAAGCCAGACACCAAGTCCTCCACTGGGATGGCCCAAAGCTGACTTCTTACTTTACTTCGGGTCACTGGACCTACAAATAACGAGGTTTCCGGGTCAAGGTTAGGGCTGGGTTTTACACCTCTGCTATTGCAGACGATCCTGCAAAGCCATATAAATGTGTGGATGACGGCTCCATCATGTCTTCATCCACCTTAAGCTTTTGATACACTTCATAAGATATTAGGTCAGCTGCAGACCCTGTATCAACTAAAACTCTATGTACTTCCCGGCGCGCGATCTCTACCTTGATGACTATGGCATCATCATGAGGTAGACAAACGCCTCTTTCGTCTTCTTCGCCAAAGGTAATAGAATCTTCACCATTTGGCCTCTTACGCTTCTGCGTCTTTCCGATCCCAACAAATTTAGATTTGCTTTCAACCTCCGGAGTGATTCAGGTTCGGGGCCTCCGAATATTGTAAGGATCGGTGACCGAGTAGCATCAATCACCTCCTTACCCTTTTTGGACTTCGGAGCCTCCCTCGGTCGTTCTGAACTAACCGAAAGATTCCTTTTGGGGCCAGTTTCACGTGGCTCCTCTCTTCTCTTATTAACAAAATTGGACAAATGTCCCTGAGATATCAATCTCTCAATATCTGCCTTTAAATGACGACAATCATTAGTATAATGACCGTAATCCTTGTGAAAACGACAATATTTTTCTCGATCCTACTGCTCCCCAGGCTTTAAAGGAATTTTTGGTGGCCACTTCAAAATATTTCGCTTCTTAATGATATTCAGAATATCAGCCTAAGGAGTATTTAATGGAGTATACTCACTTTTACTGGGAGATCTCTGCCGCCATGCCTGAAGCTTTCCAACTTGATCTCGAACATTCCGGCCTTGGCTTCGCTTGGTCTCAGGAGCCTTTTGTTCCTTGGTGGAGGCTTTATTGTCCCCCTAGCGCGCATCTAAGATCCCCATGACTTTAGCCTGCTTTTGGCATCTCTGTACCAACCCAGCATAAGTTGTAGGCATATCCTGTAGTAATAACTCCAGGAGTCTTCGGTTAGTGAGTCCAATGAATAGAGCAGTTTTAGCTACTTGCACATCCAGATTCTCTATTTCCATTGTAACTCTATTGAATCTCTTCAAATATTCTCTGATCGATTCGCTCTTTCCTTGTCTGATGGTAAACAAGGTTTCCTCTGTCTTCTTGACCTGGATTCCACTCTGGAATCGCCCTATGAATTTGCGTTCCAACTCATCAAAATTCACGATCCTTCCTGAGGGGAGGTTTGAAAACCACTTTTGCGCTGCTCCGGTTAAAGATGAACCAAAAACCCTACAGAGAATTTCGTCAGAATTACCTGCAACTGCCATAGTCTGCTGATAATAGCCGATGTGGGCCATAGGATCTCTAGAGCCATTGAATGTAGAAAAAGTTGGCAAGCGGAAATTGTGAGGAAACTGATATCCCGCAATTGGCTCGGCAAAAGGGGTCTTTCGAATAACTAAGTAAATATCATCAGTTATCCTTCCTCTAGCCAATTGTCCTAGATTCTGAGTAATATTGGCCAATTCCTGACCAATATGAGTTGAATGATCTTCTGCAACACGATCACGACCTCGAACAACACAATCTTCACGAGCTACTCGATCATCACGAACGGCCCGCTCGTCTCGAACATTCCGCTCATCGCGAACTGCTCGATCATCACGAACAGCTCGTCTAACAGTTGGTGAGTGACTCTTCACTGCAGTATCCAACCTCGTATTCTAATCGGTTGTACTTTCTTGTGGTCTGTCAAACCGATCGTCCCGCCTAGGCAGATCATCGACTCTCCTAGGCCGTCGGTCACCTCCGCGAAAGTTCTGACCGATATTTTGATCTTCAGTCAATCTTTGATCCCGTGGTAATACACACCTCCCTGCATCACGATGATCAGGTTCTTGTGGTAATACCACTCGTCTGGTTAGCACGCGAAGTTCTTGACTCACCTCCAAAAGTTGGATCTTTACTTGATTTAATTGATCTTGGAATGTCTCTGGAGGATCATGTCCTCCTTGACCACCATCTACTTCAAGAGGTGGTAAACTTCCCTGGGGAATATCTGGATTATTTTCTCCAAGAATTTGGACAGCAGTATCACGTTGTGCAGCGGCTGTTGCTGATCTAGTCACCATAGCTTTCTAAAATATTTCCCACAGACGGCACCAAATGATGCATCCAAAATTTGCTCAGCCCTTAGATCTACTTGGAATGACTTGCAAAACGAAATTGTCAAATGTGGCCCGACCTCTGGGGTCAGGAGTCCACCTCCGAAGGCTAAGTCAGTTGATGAACTTAATCACAAATGGCTCTGCTAGATACACAGAGCTAAGGAATGAATAACTGGAATATGATCTAGATCATAAGCATATGAGTGTTTACGTCCAAAGGAGTGTGTATGGATCTGGTGTCCTCCTCCCTCACCTTGCAGGTAAGTAAGCTTTATATAGAGTGTACCTTCGAATCTTCTTTGTTGGATGCATTTGAGCCTTCTTCGGGTAGTCGTTGGATTCTAACAGTTAGATCCATTGAGCGATAGACTTCTACTAGTTTGAACTAGTAGAGGACTCCTGAGATAACCTCACGGTTATCCGATGATTATCCCCTCAATAGCGACAGGTGACAACCGTCAAGTTGAGTCTGCCATCATTAGGGTAATTAACCTAATCCATTAGTCAGATTAGGGCGTGCATGTGGCTGATTTAGTTTTCTTCCTCAACAAGTGATCTCCTGGACCCGGCTCGTTCGAAAGCTAGTCGATTCCCTCCGTCTCGACCGGGGTCGAGGATCAAACCAAGTATGAACCAGGTTCGATCATATTTCCTCCATATCACAACCAGTTCTCAAAAAAAAGGAAAGAAAAGGTAAGCAACTAAATTATAGTTTCTTCTAGCTTATACAATGTTTTTAAATAACAAATTCATAAGAAATTAAGCCAAACCGAATATGCTCCTGACAAATATCAGTCTCGGACTGCTAGTCTTTATCAACGTTTTCACCGCAACCAGTGTGGTATGAGTCACCAACTTGGTCTTCAGAGAGTTGACCGTCACAGTCAACAATAGTAGTACTTGCAGAAAAGTATAACAAAATATGTTGCAAAAAGGAGTGAGTTCAAAAGAACTCAGCAAGGTAGTCATTCCATAAAACATAAGCCATATGATACAAGCCATAACATGATGCAATATGATATGAAACACATGATGCAAGTATGGTTCTAACTCTATGAATGCTGGTCTCTAAGGTACACATGATTTAAGTCATAGCACCATACTTCTTTGGGTAGGTCTCGATCACTCAAGCCGGTGGGAATTGGGTCCTGAAACCTTTCAGACAACCTTGGCTGGGGTGTCGGTCACCGCTCTCTCACATCACCATTTGGTCTACGTATTGGCGTATGTCAAGGTAAAGCTTAGCCCAATGCAAGTCATCTACTTAGTCATATCATGTCAGATCCAGATACGTCCATTCCTCGCCCCCAGCGATCCTTTCCGGTATCCTTCACACTAGAGTCAGCGTAATCCTAGATTACGGACTCATCAACCCTATTGGTCATCCACAAATAGTAAACAGGAAGCTCTCACGTCCTCTCACGAGTTGGTTACCGATCTTGAGCGCCCGTGAGCCCAAGTCTAGCTATTTGCAACTCTACCAATAAATGGCCCCTTTCAGGTATCCGTAGTATGGTTTATGTCCTCTCACAGGGTGGTTACCAGTCTTGAGCGCCCATCAAACCATACCCTACCATGGGTCGTTCGGTCTCAATGCCCTTCCGATTTGGGTCTGATACGACAAGGATAATCCTAGCCATACAACTAAACAATCCTATGTATGTCATCCAATAACCCGGGAAAGTGTCGATGGGCACCTTTGGAGAACATCCCATACTATTCCCTCCGATGCCCAAAGACAAAAGCGTCAATAGAACACTCCCCAATACCAAGTTATACCTAAGCAACCACATACTCAAGTCCAACATCTCACATACATTTGATACATCATCATAATAGAAGTTCAGTCATAATATTGAAATGATTCATCATAATTATAAGTGACAATAATAATTAATCATTATAACAAGAATATATGAAATCACAATACTACTGTTCTAAAGCATGTATAACAGTCCTATGATGTTCAAAAGTAATAAAGAGACCATGTTCACCAAGTTATGAAAATCAAGGCATAAGCACATAGCCTATGTATTTATGGCGATAACCATCCTTACCTTAATCGAGTCGGAAATAATACCAAGAATCACCAAGATTAGCCCAAAAGTCAGTGTTTGTACCCTAGACAACACATAAGTAACATTAGAGAAGAAAATAGTCGAATTGGAGGTCAAATGAAGCAATTCGGCCAAGTACAGAGTTGCTGTCATATGCTGGTCGACTGGCTGGTTGACTGTCAGTCAACCAGGCAGTCGACCAAGGCATGACAATAACGGGCAGAAATGGAGATTTGGCCCGAAACTGATCTTCCAGTGCTCCAATCGACATGAAACTTGGAGGGCATGATCATGGCAATATGAGGACAATACACACTAAATTTTATCACGATCCAACGGTCCAATTGTGAATACCCAAATCGAAACCCTATGTTCTATATGCTAAACATCAAGTATTGAATTGGAATTGATTGAAATTGCAAGGAATGATGGGGAATCAATTAAGGGAATGATAAGAACTAATTTAGAATCATGAATCCATAGTAAATCAGACCTAGCATACATCTACACATAAGTTTTGAATCAAAGAATAGATTGAAATGAAAGGAATCATGGAATTGCAATGTAAGCAATCATAAATGAAGTATATCATAGCGAGAATGAAATGAGATTGATGGAAATGAAAGGGGAAGCTCATGGCCAAGTGTTTGCAAGGTTGCAGCACTTCAGCCATGGTCCAAAGAGTATAAATTAATAGGAGATTGAGTAGATTAGAAGAAGAAGAAGAGAATCCATACCTTGAAGCAATGATTGAGATGGAATGCCAATGATTAGAGTCAAAATCCTTCACCAACACCAAGAGATAGCCTAGGGAATGCCACTCCTCGTTCTCTGGAGTGCCAAAGCTTAGTTTAGACCTTCATTCACGAGTTCCAAAAAGGTATGGTCAAAACAGTCAAGATTTTTGTCATTTTTCGAAATCCATAACTGCTGGTCGACTGGCCAGTCAACCAAGCAAGAACAGCAACTTCGTACAGGGATTTGGAGGGCTATACGGGGTCAAATTGAGTGGGGTTTTCTCCTACAAGTCAATAAAGAAGTCTAGTTTCCAAAAATACCTTCAGATTGTGCACGGGAGTTTGTTAGGTACTTCAACTAATTCAGTCTTCATCGATGCGCAGACAGAATTGGCCAGACATAGTTCAGCAACTTCGGACAGGGATTAGGAGGGCTATACGGGGTCAAATTGAGTGGGTTTTTCTCCTAAAAGTCAATCAAGAAGTCTAATTTCAGGAAATACCTTCGGATCAAGGACGGGAGTTTATTAGGTTCACCAAATAAGCTCATCTTCTTCAGGCTGCAGATTCAAAACAAACACTGACAATGCATCCAAGTATGGAGCACCATCAACCATATCCATGGGTTTCGGGTCAAACACCATGTCTTCCATAAAGAGGGCCCACAAGGACAACTTCCATCAGTTCAGGAAATGGAACTACACTAAGGGAAAGATCGGACATGACTTCTTAAGGCTTTCAAGGTAATAACACTGAAATCAAAGTCCAACTTCAGGGTCTAACATCAAACAAGTCTTTCTTCACCCAAAATAAATAGGGTGCCCCGGGCTAGGTTTGGGCTAGATTTCACACACTTCCTACCCCTAGGCTCAAGCTTACCCTTGTTTTGGTGAACAAAACAAACACAACCAAAAGGTTTTAACACATTGTAATCAGCATGTACATTACTCCACCTAAAATCAGGTGTATCAAAGTCAATTTGAGGAACAAGGAGATTTGTTAATGATATAACAAGCTGTACTAGCAGCTTCATCCCAAAATTTCTTACTTAGGTCAGATTCAATCAACATGCATCTAACTCTATCCATGATTGTCCTATTCATCCTCTTAGCCACTCCATTCTGCTGAGGAGTATATGTGCATGTCCTATGTCTAGTAATTCCATGTTCCTTACAAAAAATCAGAAACTTTTCATTCACAAATTCAAGACCATTATCAATTCTAAGTTTCTTGACTTTCTTCTCAGTTTGATTTTCAACCAAAACTTTCCACTCTAGAAATTTATCAAAGACAGCTGATTTATCTCTAAGAAAATACAGCCAAGTCTTTCTAGAGTAATCATCAATAATAGACAAGAAATAGTGGGCACCTGAAAGAGATAAGGGTACATTTGGACTTCCCCACAAATCAAAATGTATATATTCAAGCACATGAGTGGTCTTATATGAAGAATGAGGGAATTTAGTCTTATGAAGCTTACCCATATCACACACATCACAAAAAGTCAAAGGGCTAAATTCCTTAAGGCTTATCTGGCCACTTTTATACAAGTGTCCAAGCCCCTTACTACTTATGTGACCTAACCTTCTATGCCAAAGCTCCACCTCACTAGGAACCCCACTAGAGACTGATGCAGCCCCTAAAACCACACTTCCATTTAAGAAGTATAAATCATTCTTCAAATTAGCAATTAGTATAACACTACTACCCCTTATAACCCTAAGAGAACCATCCCTAGAGGTGTAATGAAAACCCCTAAAATTAAGCTGACTCAAGGACAGCAAGTTTCTCCTAAGTCCAGGCACATGTCTCACCTTTTCTAGATCTCTAACAGTTCCATCATTCAATCTTAGTCTAATAGATCCAATCCCCACAACATCACATGCATGATCATTTCCCATTAACACCTTACTACCTCTAATGGACTCAAAAGTGATAAACCACTCCCTTCTAGGAGTCATATGGAAATTACAGCCTGAATCTAAGATCCAAGCATCATGATCACTACAAGGGGACACTACTAGTGCATCACTAGTCACATCAACTACATGTGTAGCTTCCATTCTCTCATTTCCATCCTCATTTTGTTTCTTTTGAAGCCTCTCTCTATAATATTTTCTTATATGTCCTTCTTTCTTACAATAATAACATATTCTTTTATTGTTATTAAATTTTTCATTAAAATTTTGATTTGTACTTGCATTACCATTCTTTGCAACAAACTTCTTCTTTTTCTTATTGTTGATACGGAATCTCGCTCGCCCTTCCCTGTCACGAACCTGCAAAATACGTGCTCGACCTTGTGTGATCGAGGTACGTCTCCGACGAGCAAGTCAGTACCAATGATATGATCTCAAATACTCAATAGAGACTTCAAATAATTGATCACACAAAATATGAATACCTCTCCCATAGGGTTTACCTGAGGTGTTTATATAGTGTGTAATAATAGAGTTATATTCGGAATGTGACTCTAATACGAGTTGTTCCAGAAAGTAACTCAATAAATAGTTCTTTTACCTAGCTAACTCTCTTCTCCAGTTGTTGGATGGTAGGAGTCTACCTTTGTCAGGTTCTCTCATCCCCCTAGACGAATGTGCTTGTTACTATGGTCGGTCTTACCATGAACCGACTGGTCGGACTTTGCTAGGTAACAAACCTGGTCGGATCGTGCAACCGCCGGTTCAGACCATAAGATATAGAATGACCATTTTAGTCATTAACACTTATTATTATTGAACTTCTTCTTAGTTTCATACATACTTCTATTTTCAGAATTAACATACAAACCCTCACTTACATGCTTTCTGATAAGCATGCATTTACCATTATTTATTTGATTTAATTCCCTATACTTATTTAATTAAAGAGATCTAATTGAGCATTTTTGTGTATTTTTCAGGAATAAGGAGATTTTGGATATTAGAGATAATATGGAGTAAAGTTGGCAAATATATTAGATATTGGTGGATTTTAAATCATGGCATTCAATCTTGCTGCTCAAGAAATCATGAAAAGTGAGATCTTAGCCAAATTGGAAATAGGTGGAGGTCTAAGGAACAAAATTGGTAATAAATCTGAAAATCGGGTAAACAGACCTACCTTCAAAATTTTGGGCATATCTCTCTCGTATGAGATTGGATTTCGATGATTCAAGATGCTATGAAACAATATTGAAAATATCTACAACTTTCCAGTTTTGAGTTTTTCCAAATTTCGAAAGAATAAAGGTCAAATCGACGGGTAAAAAGAGGGGATTCATTGTGTGCGGGAGACATAAAAGAGAAGCCAACCACAGAAAAGAAGACGGCGAATGCGGCTCTCATCTCTCTCATTGCTGAAGAAGAAGACCACATCTCTCTCTCTCTCCCTATGTTTCATCTTTATTTTTCTTATGAACTTTGTAATAATGAGTAGCTAGTTCCTTTGCTTTGGGATGTAGATGAACCATGCTTATTTCATTAAGTTGATTGTTCTATATCTTCTAGTTGATTGTGTTTGAGTTTGGCCAAAGATGTTCTATAACTCAGCGAACTAAGCGTGCCAAGCTTCCGCGAAGGACGATAATCTTGCGAAGATAGGGCATATCTAGGAAGACCATCCCTAATTTACTTTGAAGTTTAGAGTTATATCGGTTAGGGAAAAGCATTGGGGATTCGAAATCCCAAAGATCTTCACATATTCACAGTTAACGTTTTACATTAGTTAATAGATTTAGTTTAAATTTAGTTTTGTTAAATTCAATCTTAGTAACTTAGCCTTTTAGTTCCCCATAGTTCGACCCCGTACTTTCTGCTTGCTAGATTAGTATATGATTTTATTTTTGATTGGTTAGCGACACGATCAAATTTTGGCGTCGTTGCCGGGGAACCAAAGCACGGTTGCTAGGATTGATTTTTGTCAATTAGGCATAATTTTTAGAGTAATTTTAGTGTTTTTTTATTTTTTATTTTTCTTTGCTTATTTAACTAGTCTCTTTTTCTTTTGTTTTGTAGGTAACTGCAAGAGTAGCGATTCGATAATTAGTTTAGGTTGTTATCTTTTCTTTCTTAGATATAATTGTATTTGGGACTTTTCAATTGTAATATTTGCATTAGTTGGGTTGTTTAGGTTAATTTTTAAAAATCCCCATCCCTCAGATCCCACATGTGTAACTTTTGTTCGAAAGATCACGTGGATTGCGCTTTAGGTACGTCCTAAACTCTCCCTTTTGCTATAGTTATTTTCTTTTAATTTTACTTATTTAGCTTATTCTTTTTTTTATTCTTCTGTGTGTATGCATGGTCGTCGGTCCCTAAACCCTGAGTTGACTCCACTTGACTTAGAGTTAAAAGAGACTTTGGCCAACCTTAGAAGGCAAAGAACCATGGCAAACTATGAGCCTCCAATGAGGCCCTTGAGTGAGCATTTCATTCCTACGATATATACTCCGGTTTCTTGTATTAAATTGCCTAACATAGAGGCAGCTCAATATGAGATCAAATCTAGTGTGATTCAAATGCTACCATCTTTTTACAGACTTGCCAATGAAGAGCCTTATAAGCACTTAGATGAGTTTTTAGAGGTGTCCTCCACAGTTAAAATTCAAAACCTCTCAGTTGATGCTTTAAGATTACTTCTTTTTCCATTCTCCCTTAAAGATAAAGCTAAGCATTGGCTTCATTTTTTGGACAATGTTAAAATTTCCACTTGGGTAGAAATGCAACAGGAGTTCCTTAAAAAGTTCTTCCCCATTGGCCGTACCAATAGCATTAGGAGAGCGATAACAAGTTTCTCCCAACAAGAAGGAGAACAATTTCATGAGGCTTGGGAAAGACTAAAAGAATTACTTAGAAAGTGTCCCCACCATGCTATTCCTAAATGGCAATTGGTTCAATGCTTTTATGATGGCCTTAGAGACCAACATAGGCAAATGGTTGATTCTTCTTGTGGTAGGACTTTCATGCACAAGAATGAGAATGAGGCATGGGAACTTTTTGAGACCCTTAGTGAAAACTCCCAACACCATGCTTCAACAGCTAGGACTGAGATTCCATCCATTGGGCAACCAAAGAGGAGCGGTCTTTATGAGATTAATCCTACCATTGAGATGAGCACTAAGGTTGACTTGCTATCAAAGAAATTGGACCATCTCTTGTCATTAGGACAACAAACCCCATCTCCACTTCCTACAAGTTTCTCTCCACCTAATCAGATTGAAGCATGTGCTTTATGTTCTAGCCTATCCCATCATGTCATTGACTGCTATTTGGCTACACAATACCCTGAGTTTGTTAAGGAGCATGCATATTTGGCCCAAGGAGTCTCTAAATTGGGGAATGATCCATATTCCAATGCCTACAACCCAGGATGGCGAAACCACCCCAATTTTTCATGGCGAAACTCAATGCCCAATCCCTCTAATCAAATACCTTATAGGCCACCTCCATTTAATATGCACCAAAATGCCTATAGGAATGAGCAACCATCATCTTCACAACCCTCACATAATTCATCATTTGAGGATAAGGTACTAAAAACACTTAGTGGCTTAGAGCAAAACACTCAATTGTTGCATTCCCATTCTCAATCCATTAACAAATTGGAAACTCAACTTGGTCAACTAGCTGATGCCATCAGTAGGAGGGAGGTTGGTCAGTTACCTAGTCAACCAATAGGTAACCCTAATCATCAAATTGGGTCTAGGAAAGAACAAGTCCAAGCAGTCTCGGTTGTGACACGCAGTGGGAAGGAATATTATGCACCTTTGCCTACTCCTAAGCCATTGCCTATTGATCTTGAGAGTCAAGAAGAGGTTGATTTGACCCATGAGACTGGCAATGATGCACACAAGCCTAGTAAGAAACACAACCTGTGAGTATTTCCCATCAATTTCCTTGTAAGGGGTTGCACATTCCGATTGTAGAGGGTCCTACTCCTAAATCTTACACTCCCAAAGCCCAGTAAGAAGCACCACCTGTGAGTATTTCCCATCAATTTCCTTGTAAGGGGTTGCACATTCCGATTGTAGAGGGTCCTACTCCTAAATCTTACACTCCCAAAGCCCCTTCCCCGAAGCTCTTGAGTCCTCAATTCGATTCTAGAAAGAATACTAAGATGCAGGAGATGATTGATTTATTCCAACAAGTTCGTATCAATCTCCCACTATTAGATGCTATCAAGCAAGTCCCAGCTTATGCTAAGTTTCTAAAAGACTTGTGCACCCAAAAGCGTAAGTTGAAGACTCAAACACCTAAAACTGTGCACCTAACTGAATCAGTCAGCTCGGTAATTTCCAACCAACTGCCCCATAAACTTACAGATCCAGGTACACCTTTAATTTCATGTGTCATTGGAAATTTATCCATAAGTAAAGCTGTAAAACCCAGCCCTAACCTTGACCCGGGAACCTTGTTATTTGTAGGTCCAGTGACCCGAAGTAAAGTAAGAAGTCAGCTTTGGGCCATCCCAGTAGAGGACTTGGTGTCTGGCTTTGAATCCATGAAAGTTGATGATGAAGTTCTATTTATGGAAACTGAATCCTGATGAAGATCTGATTAGTTGATGGACTTGGAGTGCTCTCTATCTTGGTTTGAAGGCATTTCTACCCATTAGGTAAGTCACTTGACTTGTGTGCAAACCCCTTTAGGATTGGATTTGATCGGGCCTTCAATTCCCGTTTTGGTCTTCTTTGCAAGATTGGTCGACCGATTGGTCGATCGGGCCGGTCGACCAATCCACTCGACCAATGAGTGCTGTCTTTGGCAATTAGGTTGTTCTTGCTCTATTTAAGTCCAATCTCGAGTCCACTTCGTATTTGCTGCCTCCAAACTCTCGGAGCGAACCAAAGACCTCTCGCAAGTCATCTCCCTTGCATCCTTGGTGTTTTCTTGACGGATCTTCGTCGAAACTCTTCTTTTGCATCAAAAGGTATGTCTACTCTCTTTTCTTCTCCTCCATCTTTGTTTTCTTTCCTTTTTGAGTTGAGACGGTAGAAGAGATGCTGCATTCTCTGTTGCAAACATCTCTCGAACATGTTCTCATGATCATCCTAAGGATTTGAGGCTAGAACAATGATCTTAACCATGATCATTGTAAGCTTTTGAAGGAATCATGATCAAACCATGATCTAATCTTTGTTAAACTTTTGATTTGAATTCCGATCTCCTTGGATCTTCTATGATTGATCATGTTAGTAGTTAATCGCTGTGTTTTCTTTTCATGATCTATGATCTATCAATCTCTAGCTGTTCTCTTCTACCATACTATGTGTTCTTCATGAATCATGATAGTTACATATATGGTAGGTTTTATTTCCTTATTTAGATTTATGCTTCTAAGCCTTGTTCCTTGAAGATCTAAGTATGTTTTCATGATACCATTACCGAAGCAATGATCCATCCTCCTATTGTTCTTGTCTTTGATTCCTATTTGAATTCATCAAGATCCATGGTTGATCTAATTATGGTAACTTTTTGTTCCTAATTTGGATCTTGATATCTTGATTTGATTGGTGTTTTGAGGTCCCCTATATGTTAGATTACTGCTGATGTAGTTTACCCCTTGATTAGTACCCTTTTGAACCACCAAATTCGGATTTCATATCTTAAAACTCTGTTTTTTTAGGCTACTGTCTGCATTGGTCGACTGATTGGTCGATCGCTGGACCAGTCGACCAATCCACTCGACCAATGAGTACAGCAACTCCGAATTGGTCGTGTTGGATGTTTTGGTATCTTTTCTGTTAGGGAACTTTCCTAATATGTTGTATATACTTGTTTAGGACCTTCTTCTCAAGTTTGCCAAGATCTTACTTGATTTCTTAGGATTCCTTTGCGAGTTATAAAAGGTAAGGATGGTTATTTCCTTAATTACATAGATAGCATGAATCTAGTTTCTATATTTGAATATCATAGATATGATTCCTAAATTAGATTCTTACAATGATATACTACTGTTGCATAACTTTGATTACGGTAGCATTACTTATTCATATTGAATTGACTCATGTATGATTTACTTACCAATTATATACAAGGTGATTGCAATTATTGATTTCTTTCCATATATGAGGTTACCATATATGTGATGATATGAATTGATGCATGTGTATGCTTAAGTATGGTTTGGAAAGGAGAGGTGTCCTTTTGACACTTCGTCCTTGGACTACTACGGGAATATTATGGGATGTTTCCGGAGTGCCCTCTGGACACCTTCCTAAACTGTTGGATGACATATCTAGGATTGTCTAGTAGTGTTTGGCTAGGATGTCCTGTTATGTCAGACCTTAATCGGAGGGGTATTGAGACCGAACGACCCGTGGTAGCAATGGGGATTCATGGGCACTCAAGACCGGTAACCAACCCGTGAGAGGACAGGAATCACATTGTGGGGGCCATTTATTGGTAGGGTTGCATATGGTTAGACTTGGGCTCACGGGCGCTTAAGACCGGTAACCAACCCGTGAGAGGACGTGAGAGCTTCCCGTTTACCATATGTGGATGATCAATAGGGTTGATGAGTCCGTAGTCAGGGACTATGAGGACTCTAGTGTGAAGGATACCGGAAAGGATCGTCAGGGACGAGGAATGGAAGTATCTGGATTCGACTTGATGTAACTAAGTAGAAGACTTGCATTTGGCTAGGTTTTACCCTGACATGCGCCAGTACTTATACCAAATGGTTGTGAGAGAGTGTGTTGACTTAACCCCCTGCCATGGTTTGTCCTGAGGGATGAAGGACCCATTACCAATCGGCTGCTCAAGACCGGTGAAATGATCCGTGAGAGAATCCAAGATATCTCAAATGGTTGAGGATGTGAGTGGACTTTCCTAAAGAAGTACGGTGCTATGACTTAAAGCATGTCTGCCAATAGAGACCAGCATACATAGAGTTAGATTCATTCATTCATTCATTGCTTGTCTCATATCATATTGCATTTATGAGTGTTCTGGAATCCTGCCATTTATGTTATTATGGATTTTAACTGCCTTACTGAGTTTCTTTGAAACTCATTCCTTTATTGTACAATGTTTGTTAGACTATCCTGCAGGTACTGAGTGTTATGACGGTCCCTATGAAGAAGCGCAAGGCGAAGAGGCATATCTCCAGGAAGGTGATTGCGGTTACCACAATTACTCTGAAGATCCCGCGAGTGGTTATGCTCCGTACGATGCTTAGTCCGACCATTGAGTGGAAGCGTCCTTGTGCTATTTATGAGATTTACACTTATAAGGATGTTGTCTATAAAGTGGAGAACAATTTAGTTACCCAATGTACTTGCTACTGGGATTAGATTTTGTCTAGTTTATTCTTTTAGAGCTACTTTTCCGCTGGTTGTAAAGTGGGATTTTTGCCTCACTTTACTTATCTGTTTGACACTCTGATTATATCTATTATTCTGATTCATTTATGATTCATTCTTTCTTTATTGGATCTATGGTTTATCTTCCGCACTTTTATTATGATTGTTCATGATTATGTTATTGTTTATGTGGGAGGTTGATCACTCGATACCTGATCTTCGGGCTATGGATCACACTCTCGGGTATGCCAGATAGGGTACCGGCTGGGAGGGCGTGACAAAAGCATTGCTTGATTTGGGAGCTAGTGTGAATATTTTACCCGGTTCAGTTTATGATAGGTTTGGTCTAGGAGATTTGAAATCCACTGATGTGATTCTACAATTGGCAGACCGTTCAATCAAACGACCCCGTGGGCTACTTGAAAACGTTTTGGTAAAGGTTGAGGATCTATATTTTCCTGTTGATTTTTTGATCCTAGATATGGACAATACAACTACCAATAAGTTACCACCAGTCATTCTTGGACGGCCCTTTTAGCCACTGCGATTGCTTGCATCAATTGTAGATCGGGTGTCATGGACATATCATTTGGCAATAAGAAACTTAGAGTCAACATCTTCAATACATCCTTAAGCTCAAATAGGGATGAAGAGTGCTTTACGATTAACTTTATTGATGAGGTAGTGGTTGATTATACTCCGAACATGCTTATTGATGATCCCCTACAACATTGCTTGCCATTTGGGGAATCTAACCTAAATATTGAGGAAGTCAACACATTGTTGGACTCTTCCACTTCTTTGGAGCAGTCACCATTCACATTTAGATTTGAGCCTCCACCTCCATTGGCTGCTTCTTACTGAGTCTGGCTGAAGACTCTAAACTTAGCGCTTTATGGGAGGCAACCCATTTGTATAGATGTTATTTCTTGTTCTTTTTCTTCTCTTTTCTTTGTTTGTTGTTAGGTTTTACTGTTGCGTGCTCTATCATGATTTCAAACATCGGGTACACTCTTTCCTCTATTTGCTTCTATTATTTTTTTTGCATGCACTGAGGTCATTGCATAATTTAAGTGTGGGGGGGTGTCAACTCGAGTAAGACTTGTTGATAGTTGGTAGAGCATTGTCACAAAGATAAAAAGTGCCCAATTTTTTCTGGCTTTGGTAAGATAAATGTTTTAATTCCTTGCTTAGATACAAAATGAGAATTTAAGTGTTTTAGAAATCCCATCTGATGTAATGAACACCCTCTTGAGAGAATAGTAATGGGTTTTACATTTTGAGACCAAGGTTGAATCGGAAAATAGGAATTCCAGGTAGTCCAAAAGGTTTGACCATCTAATTATCTTGTATTGCCTTGTGCTTATGGTGACAAGTTGAGACCAATTTTAGACTATTTAAATGTGAAGTGAATTGAAGTATAATGTGAAGAAAAAAAAAAGAAAAAAAAATGCTGAAGTTTAAAGGTTAGACCTCCTTCTTAGTAACCGGGTCTCGGTGTCACCAACATCGTGCTTCGCGTCAAACAGTTGGGGTGTTTTTGGTCCAGTCTTGGCCTGTAGCGTAGTTGGCTTGAGTAAGTAAGTTCGAGGGGTATTCTACACCTAGTCCCTTAAAGCCATCTAGCTTGAGAGCGGCTGACCCAACACTCGTTACATAGGCCATCTAGAAAGCTTAAGAGGCAAGACATTGCACGGACTAGAACTGTGACCATTAAAGAAAGAAGTGAATTAATGTGCTTATAAAGGTGAAATGTCTAAGAAGGTCAACATTGCTTAGATCTTGAGTTCTTGGTATTATTTGGTACATAGTTTAGTCTTATCTGAGGGTGAACTGGTAGACTGAAGATAAGAAGAGACTTCTCGATTGAATTGTTTGCCTAGAGCTAGACTCAAGAGAGGGTGTAAGAGCTTAAGTGTGGGGGTGCCTATATTCCCTTTAATCTTTAGTAGCGTGTCTTTGTCTTGGAATCTATCTTTCTACTCTTACTACTGCCAGAATAATTAGAAGAGCACTTAAGAATTTTGTGTGTATATTCTCTGCAAACACTCACGAGACACAACTCGTCCACTAGGGTAACCTAGGGGTTTAAAGGCTTGTTGCACATGCTAAGTGCAACCGTGATTCCTACGAAAGTGAGTTAGGTTTTTCTTTCTTTATTTTCTGTATTAGTTTTATTTTTTTTGTTTTGCTCGAGGACTAGCAAACACTCAAGTGTGGGGGTATTTGATAAGCATGCATTTACCATTATTTATTTGATTTAATTCCCCATACTTATTTAATTAAAGAGATCTAATTGAGTATTTTTGTGTATTTTTCAGGAATAAGGAGATTTTGGATATTAGAGATAATATGGAGTAAAGTTGGCAAATATATTAGATATTGGTGGATTTTAAATCATGGCATTCAATCTTGCTGCTCAAGAAATCATGAAAAGTGAGATCTTAGCCAAATTGGAAATAGGTGGAGGTCTAAGGAACAAAATTGGTAATAAATCTGAAAATCGGGTAAACAGACCTACCTTCAGTATTTTGGGCATATCTCTCTCGTATGAGCTTAGATTTCGATGATTCAAGATGCTATGAAACGATATTGAAAATATCTACAACTTTCCAGTTTTGAGTTTTTCCAAATTTCGAAAGAATAAAGGTCAAATTGATGGGTAAAGAGAGGAGATTTATTGTGTGCGGGAGACATAAAAGAGAAGCCAACCACAGAAAAGAAGACGGCGAATGCGGCTCTCATCTCTCTCATTGCTGAAGAAGAAGACCGCATCTCTCTCTCTCTCCCTATGTTTAATCTTTATTTTTCTTATGAACTTTGTAATAATGAGTAGCTAGTTCCTTTGCTTTGGGATGTAGATGAACCATGCTTATTTCATTAAGTTGATTGTTCTATATCTTCTAGTTGATTGTGTTTGAGTTTGGCCAAAGATGTTCTATAACTCAGCGAACTAAGCGTGCCAAGCTTTCGCGAAGGAAGATAGTCTTGCGAAGATAGGGCATATCTAGGAAGACTATCCCTAATTTACTTTGAAGTATAGAGTTATATCGATTAGGGAAAAGCATTGGGGATTCGAAATCCCAAAGATCTTCACATATTCACAGTTAACGTTTTACATTAGTTAATAGATTTAGTTTAAATTTAGTTTTGTTAAATTCAATCTTAGTAACTTAGCCTTTTAGTTCCCCATAGTTCGACCCTGTACTTTCTGCTTGCTAGATTAGTATATGATTTTATTTTTGATTGGTTAGCGACACGATCACTTTCCCTTCCTCTCAGTTTTCAACTCTATATCCCTAACTTTCAATGCTTCCATCACATCATCAAGGGTTATAGACTTTCTACCATATTTAATAGCATTCTTAACACCAACATGAGAATCAGGAAAATAATTCAATAATAGGACAGCAAGGGTATTATCAGATAACTCTTCATCTAAATCAGCCAAATCACATGACAATTTATAGAATTCCTCTACATTATTAGTTAGAGTCTTAGGAGCATCCATTTTGAAACTAAACAGTTGTTCTTTCAATAAAGTAACATTAAGAACAGATGCAGTCATATAAAGTTGTTCAAGTTTAAGCTAAACCTGAGTTGCGGTCTTACAATTTCTTACCATTCTCATAACAGTGTTACTCAAGTGCAAAATTATAGTGCTATTGCACATATCTTGCATATCTTCTTTTTCTTCTTCAGTCATGGACAAAGAGACCTCTTTATCATTCTTTAAAGCCTTATGGCATCTATTTTCAACTAGAATTGAATGCATTCTATTCTTCCATACCATATAGTCTCCCTTACCATCAAATTTCTCCAACTCATACCGGGTTGGGGCCATGACAAAAGAATAAGATATATACAATCAGATTGTATCTAACTAATTAAACCAGTAACACAAGATATTGTCTACTTTAACAAATTTTAGAATTTAATCAAACAATATCTGAAATAAATAATAAGATAATATCAGATTTAGATCAAGAGAACAAGTCACCAATTACTAATGTATAACAGATTATTAATCTCCAATAATAATAACCAAGAGCTGTTAATAGTAAGCAATTAAATAAAAAAAATCAGATTTGAAACCATATGTAACTTATAATCAGAAATTAAAAATTATGATTAATTTCAGATTATAAACATGAATCAAACATCTATTTCATACATCCAATCTGTTTAGCATAAAAGCCCCAAAACAATTTGAAGAAACCCTAATGGCCAAACCAGTTTACAAGTTAGATAGCCAAATTGAACCTCAAATTCAATCAATAAATAAGGGGATTTTATTGCAAACTATACCAATTAGACATATATGCAATAGCCCTCAACCAATTTTGAGTAAAACCCTAAGATAGGGTTTCTGCCAAAGCTAAGGTTTAGCAGAAAATTAGAACCATAGCAATAGATGATTGAGAATGAATTAACAAAACAGCATATAGTGTTTGATGCTAACAGAAACACATACTAATATAGTATTTTAGGTTAATCAAGAATTAACAAGTCCAGCCAAGAACCAAATCAAAGCTCTGATGCCAAAACTGTTAAGAAATTGACCTAAATGCACAGCGGAATTGAAACAAGAAAGAAAGATAACAAGCATGACACAGGATGTTACTTGGTTCGGTCCTTAACACCTACATCCAAGGATTAGTTGAACACTCAACAAGCTATGCAATCATCAAATAGCAAAGCAAGGTTACAGCCCTAAATCATGAAGTAATACTCTATACATGGACCAAGAGAGAATACACAAGACCAAGGAATGACTACGCCTGTAACCGTAGTCCAATCAAAGCTTATCTCCCTTCCTGTGCAGAGCCAAGAACACCACAGCCAGTTCCTTCAACGCAATCAATAGCAGATGCTATTCAACCTCCATTAGAGCATCACCCAAGAAGAAGATGAAGAACTAGGGCACAATTGAAGCACCACTCTCAAAACCGAGAGCAAGAACCAGAGAGAACGAGTGAAAGAAGATGAGAGAAATCGTATGAGCAGCCAACTGAATCGATGCCCTAAATCCCCCAAATACATGGTAACTCACAAAAGAGCTGAAAAGACACACCTGCCCCTCTAACAAATACATAAGACTTAACCTATCCTAAGTACAAGTAGACAGACAATAATGCCCCTATTTACATATACAACACGGAGGTATTACATTAACTATCATACGCACTCATATTAATTAATTAACTATGAATTATCATACTATCGTGCAACTAGATAAAAGTGTAAACTATGAATTATTCTCACCTCCAAATGTTCTTAATATGAAAATCAAAATTTATTTAAAATATTAATAAATATCCGTCCATGTGCACGTGGCACTTTAATAGTCCCTAAAAATATTAACAAGAAATTGACAAATTTTTTGGATAGCAGAAACACTTATCTAGTAAAGAGAATTCTCAGATAGTCATACAAGTAAGCATAAAGCAACAACATACCTTCAGAGATCTCAAATAAGACACATAAACATCAGGCGACACTTGCTTTTGGGTTACCTTTGGAACCTTTGATTTGGATTATAAGTGGACCAAGCCCTTGACCTAGTTAACAAATAAAGAGGCAGTTAGGAACCTTCAAGAAGGTCTACCATCAGTATTATGTTATCTTTAGAAACCTTATCATAATTTTTTGCACTAGCATGACAAAGCATCTTCACCAAAGGCTTTACTCCTGAATGGAATACATCAATATAGAATTTCTCAATACTAATGCGGTCCAGTTTTGTATTCTTTTTTCAAAGTAAAATGGGTTAGAGTTAAAAAAAAAAATGAAGGATACCAATATGGGGTGAGAAATATACCACAGAACTGTGTGTTGAGGATTTCTTGACAAATACGTCATTAATAACCTTAGGATCGTATATGGTTTCTTCTGATACATGCCTTTGATAATTAAAAACTCCAGGGAAACATTAAAAATATGCAGGCCACCAAAATATATCCCTTCCAAATGATTATTCGTGTTCAGCACTTCAAAATCAATAAATGTATTGAACAATATTGTTTATGTTATTCTCTATTTATTCTAACTATTTTATAACTTTACCTAATTTTGACTTTAAAGTGTTGAATACAAGTCTACCACTGGTATCAGAGTTAAGCAATGTTATAAAATAGTTAGAACAAATTGAGAACAACATACACAATATTGTTCTTGCAATGAACAATGACTCAAGTTATAACAATGCCTTCTGTAAATTAATGAGAGACTTCAGTTTGTAAATTAATAAAATTTAATTCCTTAAAATATAAAAAGAAAAAATCAATATTTACACATAAACCCTTGTTATTTAAATCCCAACCATCCATTCAAACCTTGCTAATGTGGCAAAATCAGAGTCATCGGGCCTGCTGCTATCGCAAATAAAAATCCGGATGGTTTTTAGGTCTTATATATTTTTAATATTGTTTATGTTATTCTCTATTTGTTCTAATTATTTTATAACATTACTTAATTCAGACTTTGAAGTGCTGACTACAAGCCTACCACTAGTATCAGAGTTAAGCAATGTTATAAAATATTTAAAACAAATAGAGAATAACATAAACAGTATTGTTCAATAAATTCTTTGATTAACAAATAAGTTTTTTGTTCAATAATTACATTGACAAAATTATTATCTATATTCTTTTTGGAGTTATAAATGTATTATATTAGTACATTTATGAACTTGATTTCTTCAAACTTATGTATCTTTTATAATTGTTATTATTTTAGTAGTTTTTAGGTATTTGAAGTTGTTATAATTTTGTCTTTTGTGAAAATCATCGACAACTATAAGACGTAATTCCAATTTATGCCTTAAATCATTAACAACATATTTGTTGAAGAGTCATTAACAATTTTGTATGTAGATTGTAAAGTTAGTAGTTGACAGAATTTGTGCCTAGACTACAAGTCTACCACTTGCATCAGAGTTAAGCAAGATATAGAATAGTTAAAACATATTTATGATTAAGCAGCAAAAGAAGATGAAAAAATATTTAACGTCAATACCTCTCTCTCTTTCTCACGTAATTGACAAAATTAAACTAGAAATGGGAAATTAACCCAACGGCATTGAAAAGGCAGCTGTTGTCTGAGAGAATAACCCGCCTTATAGAATATCTTCCATGCTTTCCATGCTATGCTCAAACACAAACCTGGAAAACAGTAACAACTAAAACGCTCATTAACAACATATTTGTGAAAATCATCGATAACTATAAGACGTAATCCCAATAATTTACGCCTTAAATCATTAACAACGTATTTGTTGGAAAGTCATTAACAATTTTGTATGTAGATTGTAAAGTTAGTAGATGACAGAATTCGTGCCTAGACTACAAGTCTACCACTTGCATCAGAGTTAAGCAAGATATAACATAGTTAGAACATATCTATGATTAAGCTGCAAAAGAAGATGAAAAAATATTTAACGTCAATACCTCTCTCTCTTTCTCACGTAATTGACAAAATTAAACTAGAAATGAGAAACTAACCCAAAGGTATTGAAAAGGCAGCTGCTGTCTGAGAGAATAACCCGCCTTACAGAATACCTTTCATGCTTTCCATGCTATGCTCAAACACAAACTTGGAAAACAGTAACAACTAAAATGCTCATTAACAACATATTTGTGAAAATCATCGATAACTATAAGACGTAATCCCAATAATTTACGCCTTAAGTCATTAACAATTTTGTATGTATATTGTAAAGTTAGTAGATGACAAACTACAAGTCTACCACTTGCATCCGAGTTAAGCAAGATATAACATAGTTAGAACATATCTATGATTAAGCTGCAAAAAGAAGAAAAAATATTTAATGTCAATACCTCTCTCTCTCTTTCTCACGTAACTGACAAAATTAAACTAGAAATGGGAAACTAACTCAACGGCATTGAAAAGGAAGCTGTTGTCTGAGAGAATAACCCGCCTTACAGAATACCTTCCATGCTATGTTCAAACACAAACTTGGAAAATAGTAACAACTAAAACGCTCATTAATAACAGTTTGTGAAAATCATCGATAACTATAAGACGTAACCCCAATAATTTACGCCTTAAATCATTAGCAACGTATTTGTTGGAAAGTCATTAACAATTTTTTATGTAGATTGTAAAATTAGTAGTTGACAGAATTGCCTAGATTACAAGTCTACCATTGATATCAGAGTTAAGCAAGATTATACAATATTTATCACAAATAGAAAATAAAATAAACAAAATTATTATTTAAATTGGCATTTTCTGGTTTTGCATCCTTACAAAACAAAGACTCTACATAACCAAGTAACGCTCAATAGCTCAATATTCAAACTTCACACCCCTTGATACCAATTCCCTCCCAAAAGATCCGTCCAACCAAATGATAGAGGTATTACATTAACTATCATACGCACTCATATTAATTAATTAACTATCAATTATCATACTATCGTGCAACTATATAAAAGTGTAAACTCATAATTATTCTCTTCTCCAAATGTTCTTAATATGAAAATCAAAATTTATTTAAAATATTAATAAATATTTGTACATGTGCACGTGGCACTTTAATAGTCCCTAAAAATATTAACAAAAAATTGGCAAATTTTTTAGATAGCAGAAACACTTATCTAGTAAAGAGAATTCTCAGACAATTATACAAGTAAGCTTAAAGCAACAGCATACCTTCGGAGATCTTAAACGAGACACATAAACACCAGAAGAAACCTGCTATTGGGTTACCTCAGGTAAACCGTTGAATTGGATTGGAAGTGGACCAAACCCTTGACATAGTTAACAAACAAATGGGCAATTAAGAACCTTCAAGAGGGTCTACCATCATTATTATTGTTATTTTCTGAGACCCTACCATAATTTTTTGCATTAGCATGACAAAGCATATTCACCAAAGGCTTTACTCCTGGATGGAATACATCAGTATAGAATTTCTCAATACTAATGTGGTAATGTTTTGTATTTTTTTTCCAAAATAAAATGGATTAGAGTTAAAAAAAAAAAAAAAAAAAAAAATGAAGGATACCAGTATGGGGTGAGAATATACCACAGAATTGTGTGTTGATGATTTCCTGACAAATACGTCATTAATGACCTTAGGATCGTACAGGGGGTTCGTTCGATACATGCCTTTGATAATTGAAAACTCTAGGGAAACATTAAAAATCTGCAGGCCACCAAAATATATCACCTCCAAATGATTATTCGTGTTCAGCACTTTAAAGTCAGTAAATGTATTGAACAATATTGTTTATGTTATTTTCTATTTGTTCTAACTATTTTATAACTTTACTTAATTTTGACTTTGAAGTATTGACTACAAGTCTACCATTGGTATCAGAGTTAAACAAGGTTATACAATACCTAAAATAAATAGAAAATAACATAAACAATATTGTTCAATAAATTCTTGATCAACAAACAAATTTTTTATTCAATAATTACATTAACAAAATTATTATATGTATTCTTTTTGGAGTTAGGAATAATGAATTTGAGTCTTCAAACTTATGTATCTTTTATAATTGTTATCATTTTGGTGGCTTTTAGGTCTTATATTTTTTTAATATTATTTATGTTATTCTCTATTTGTTTTAACTACTTTATAAAATTACTTAATTCTGACTTTGAAGTGCTGACTACAAACCTACCACTGGAATCAAAGTTAAAACAATATTATAAAATATTTAGAACAAATAGAGAATAACATAAACAGTATTGTTCAATAAATTCTTGATCAACAAATATAAGTTTTTTGTTCAATAATTATATTGACAAAATTATTATCTATATTATTTTTGGAGTTATAAATGTATTATATTAGTGAAATTATGAACTTGATTTCTTTAAACTTATGTATCTTTTATAATTATTATCATTTTGGTTGTTTTTAGGTTTTTGAAGTTGTTATAATTTTGTCTTTGGTGAAAATCATCGACAACTATAAGAGGTAATTACAATTGACGCCTTAAATCATTAATCATGTATTTATTGGAAAGTCATTAACAATTTTGTATGTAAATTGTAAAGTTAGTAATTGACTGAATTCGTGCCTAGACTACAAGTCTACCACTGATCAAAGTTAAGTAAGATTATACAATAGTTAGAACAAATAAAGAATAAGATAAACAAAATTGTTATTCAAACTGGTATTTCCTAGTTTTGCATTGCTATCGTGAAACTAATACAATGGCAGATTTTTTGGCAAATTCGCAGCTAGGACAGGAACTTTTGATATTAACATTCCTTGGTCAGCTTCAATCATTAATGAACTTGATGTGGATGCCTCTAGACGTCCTAGATTTCGTTTTATAAGTTTGTGGTTTTCTAATCTGAGCAGGAACCAATGAGGAAGGGTGTATTAGGGGCAATAGTTGTTGCGGTAAGGGAGGTTGGTTCTTTATACGGTATTAATTGATGTATTTTTAATATTTCTTCTTCGCTTAATATAATGATCCTTTTAGCGAAAAAAAATTCCTAGTTTTGCATCCTTACGTAAACAAAGACCCCACATAACCAAATACCCCTTAATAGCTCAATATTCAAACTTCACGACCCATCATCCCAATTCACTCCCAAAATATCCGTCAAACCAAATGGCGGAGGTATTACATTAACTATCATACGCACTCATATTAATTAATTAACTATCAATTATCATACTATCATGCAACTAGATAAAAGTGTAAACTCAAAATTACTCTCACCTCCAAATGTTCTTAATATGAAATTCAAAATTTATTTAAAATATTAATAAATATCCGTGCATGTGCACTGGCACTTTAATAGTCCCTAAAAAGATTAACAAGAAATTGACAAATTTTTTGGATAGTAGAAACACTTATCTAGTAAAGAGAATTCTCAGACAGTCATATAAGTAAGCATAAAGCAACAACATACCTTCGGAGATCTCAAACGAGACACATAAACATCAGGTGACACCTACTTTTCGGTTACCCTAGGTAAACCTTTGAATTGGATTGGAGGTGGACCAAACCCTTGACATAGTTAACAAACAAAGATATAGTTAAGAACTTTCTATTCTTCAACATATAAGTTAACTGAAACCTAAAGTAGACAACCGAATGAAAGAATGGAAAATATTAAGAAAGACACACTTCAAGAGGGTTACCATCAGTATTATTATTATCTTTAGAGACCCTACCATAATTTTTTGCACTAGCATGACAAAACTTCTTTACCAAAACCTCTACTCCTTGATGGAATACATCAGCATAGAATTTCTCAATATTAATGTGGTCCAATTTTGTATTTTGTTTCCAAAGTAAAATGGGTTAGAGTTAAAAAAAAATGAAGAAATATACCACAGAACTGGGTGTTGATGATTTCTTGACAAATACGTCATTAATGACCTTAGGATCATACATGGGTTCCTTCTGATACATGTCTTTGATAATTGAAAACTCTAGAGAAACATTAAAAACCTGTAAGCCACCAAAATATATCTCCTTAAGGGGACAATTACAAATTTGGGCCCCACTTAAGGGGGTGACATGCAAAAAACTCTCATTTTAATTATTAAATATAAAATCTTGCACTTTTTTAAATATTTACACGAAAAAGATGATGTAACACGTTAATTAAAAGACAAGTTTATCCAATTATCCCTTTGCTAAACTAGAAAAGAAAGAGGATGAGTTTTATGGGGTTAAATTTGTTATTATATTTTTTTTTTCTTTGAGCAGATGTTTGCTTCAACCAACATACGAACACTTTGACTACGTTCTTAGGGGGTAGCTTACACGAGAAACAATTACGAGTGTTCCTGGAAGTAGAAACATTGCTTTAAGTGTTTAATCAAACTTGCTTCTGGAAGTAAAAATAATACCATAGGCGGATTCCTCAAAGCACTCTTCTTTTGTGCTCGCTAAAACTCTTTCTGGAATGGGTAACAAACCTATCAAGTTCCCGAAACCCCAAGAGCTTCTATATCAACACCATCAATGTCACTTTAATCTCATCGTCTTTGATAGAGGTGGGAGGGCCTTCCACCACGGTAGTTAGGAAGAGCAACATCATAGTTAGCTCCATACCTTGAGCGATTGAATTCAACCTTACAACTACCCTTTTATTTTTATATTATACTCCCATTATAGAAGTACCAACTAAAGAAAGATGGCTACATTTTCTTTCTAAAATACTTTCGATCTCGTTAACTTATTGGATATAATTAATAAATCTGTAATTGTAATTGTAACCATAATAATTTTAATATTTTTTAATATTAGTTGAAATTAATATTAAATGATATTATTGATTGGTTTAACAAATACCACATGACATCCAAGATCTGAAATTCCCTTATTCAGTTTTCCTTATATTTTTCTAACCAATTTTGTCCCCATAATAAAAATTAGAAACAATTCTAACCAATCTTAAATAAGCTACCAAGAGTCTAGCATCAAATTCCCTTAACCTTCTTATAGTATAAATTTCACTTTTTATTGAGGTGAAACCCCTAGAAGTGTCATCCCAATTTACTTTGTTATTTCTAAAAGTGATCGCTAAAACATTAATACATGTGTTTAGGTATTCCTTACTCTTCCATAACTCAAATTGGCTTCACACCAATAGGCAGTTGATTAACTAGGTAACCAGCCAACTGATTGGCAACTGAGCAGCCGGTTGACATGCTTACATTGTTGCCAAGGACTAAATTCAAAATTTGGGGGTTTTAATCCATAAGTTCTATTGGGCTTCACCTTGATTTTTTAATCCATCCTTTTGATAGTTCTTAGGCTTGATTAGCCCATTGATCGAGTATAAAAACATTAGCATACAAGATTTATTCTCTTTAATTGGTTTTATGACTTTAAACTTAGTCTTGGTTCTTTTCTGCTATTATTACAACAATTTTAGGCTCTTCATGTCCTGCATGGTGAGGAGATTGACCTACAATTCCCCACTTTTATAGGCCCAATGGTTTTATCCCCCATTTACTCATTTAGTCCCAAGTCCAATAGTTCATGCCTCTAAACTTCACCAAACTTAATAAAGTTCTACGTGGAGATAGAGGGCTGAGATATGTACTTGATTTGAAGATTTATTGCATGGTTCCCAGCAATTTTTGAAATTCTAATGGTTGGATTCCAGCTCTCTTACCTATATCCTCCATTTCTCCCTTATTCAAGCTTCTAAATGTCTCTAAAATAGACTAGGGACTTTAAGTAAGGCTTTAAGGCAACCTCTAAGGGCACTTGGGTCATTTTGGGTCAATTTTTATACATAAGTTTTAAATTAGTAACTAGCCGATCAATTGTCTAGGAACCAGCCGGTTGATTGGCAATTGGCCCAGCCAATCGGCTGCCCCCCATTTGACAGTGGTAGAATTTGACATCTAATCACTATTTGGACCATAAACCCCTAATACTCATCCAGTTGACTTAATTCTTTTTGCATTAGTTTATAGACTTAAAAGAGCTTCATTTCATTTGAAAAATATTCATCACTAACTTCCACAAATTTGGGTTTGAAGTTAGTTACTGTGCTACCTGCAAGGTATTTGATCCTTCCCACCTTTGGAGCATAGCTCCATTATTACTACCCTGATTGGTCCTATAGTTGCTGAAATTACAAACTAAATATCTTGGCTTTGTACTAATTACGTGTAGACCTTGGACTCAAAGGCTGATGTCCATGACCTTGGTGGGGGCATCAATCCAAGCTTATATCTCATCCATCAAACGATGTCATTAGCATAAAACATGCACCAAGTAGCTCATCTTGGGGATTTTTAATTAGTTTATCCATGATGGGCTCAAACACATGACTAGAAAATGGTTCAAAGTAGGGGTGTCAATTTATAGTCCGAACCATTAACACCTGATGCGTCCAAAATCTGCTCAGCCCTTGGATCTCCACGTAGTGTCCTGCAAAACAAAAGCGTCAGATGTGGCCCGACCACTGGGGTCGGGAGTCCACCTCCGAAGGCTAAGTCGGGTTGATGAACTTAATCACAAACGGCTCGCTAGAAGCACGAGCTAATGAATGAAGAAACGGGAAAGGTGATCTAGATAGCGGTGACGCCGATAGTTGAGGTCTATCAGTATGTATCTGAACCTGAGTCTCAGATAGTATTCTCCTTGATCAATTGATCCGTCCCTCACCTTGTATAGTAGTGAGGTTTATATAGAGTGTACCTTCGAATCTCCTTCGTTGGATGCACTCGAGCCTTCTTCGGGTAGTCGTTGGATCTTATCAATAAGATCCGTTGAGCGATAGACTTCTACTAGTTTGGGCTAGTAGAGGACTCCCGAGATAACCGTTAGGTTATGCGATAGTTATCCCTTTGATGATGATTATCCGCAGCCGTCGGTTTGAGTCTCTTGTCATCGGGGTGATTACCCTAATCCATAAGTAAGATTAGGGCACGCTTGCAGCAGAATAATCTTTCTTCTTCAGCAAGCCGTCTTCTGGATCCGGTTCGCTCGGGAGCGATTCGGTTTTCTCCTTCTCGACCGGGGTCGAGGGTCGGACCAGGTATGAACCCGGTCTGATCATAAACTCTCCATATCACGAGCCCCCCAGACCACAGCGTTCGGTCCATCCCGAGGGCTTGGTTTTTAATCGGGTTCGTCGTCAAGTGATGATCTCTGCGTGCTTCATTAAATGTCATATCACATTTAATGCGGTGGTCACTTTTCCTCGAGCGTTGTGAGTGTAAGGCCACATGTCTCCGTTGCAGTTGATCTGTCGTGGCTCACGTCATCCAAGCGACGGTTTCCGAACGCCTATTTCGGATTCGTGAGTTCAAACTTTCAAAACGTCTTCAAATCTTGATCGTCAATTTTGAATCAATCTCGATCGTTCAGATTCCCGAACACTCGTGCGGGAGTTTTAAAAGCGGTTCGTTGTCTTCGTAGGTTTCATTCTTCCCGTCTGGAATTTGAACCTTTGTCGTCGCTTTGCGCCTTCCCTCGCTCTCAAGCTTTCGTCTCACCGAATCAGTAAGTTTATTGGTCTTTTCTTTTTGTAGTTTACTGAAACGAGTAATGGCGGACGATAGGGCTTCTTTAGTACCCCATGTTGGTGATAGCAAGTGATGCTTTTGCTTCTCCCCGCCCCCGAACAGTCGGATAGTGATAACAAAACCCTAACCGTCCTCCGCAGGAGTTCGCTGAAGTTTCTCAAAAAGGTTTTGAAAGAAAACCGAAACTTCTCCCCGTCCTTGTCGAGTCCGGATCTTCCAAGATCGTTGATTCCTCTAGGCAACCTCAAACCTCCGGGTCCAATAGTGGGCCCGGCTCTGTTCCCTCCATTTATAATGGAGAAACTCTTCTTTCCGCTGTCCAAGATTTTGGTCTTCCTTCCTCATATCAGGTTAGGGCTCCCCACCCTGATGAGAGGGTTGATTCATCCCTTTCGGGTGAATTTTCTCTCGTACATAGATACACCGGAAAGCGGGGTTCGCTTTCCTTTTTTAATCCTTTATTTTCCGCAGTTTTGAATCACCTGGAACATTTGTCCCGGAATGCTCCTCCCCAATAGCCGGCGTCTCATCGTCGGCTTCTTGGGTTTGTGTTTTGAGCTTGGCATCACACCATCTCTTTCTCTTTTTGTACATTTTCATGTTCTTTCTATCTCCCCATCCTCCCGGATGGGTTTTTCTTTCCAAACGCAATAGGGCTGAACTTGATTGGAGGGGTAGCATCCTTGCCAAAGGAACTTGCCCTTCTAACCACAAAAGATGGCGCGAACGATATTTTTTCTCGTCGAGCGCCTCCATCAGATCTTAACTTCCCGACCACCTGGAGGAGGTTTACTTCTTCGTCCGAAAGTAACCGGGCCTTCCCTTATCCAAAGAAGACGAGGCGGCCATCTTGAAGATCAAATCCATTCCGTGGTATCAAGAGATACATGGATATGAAATGGAGTATAACTCCATCCTTCAAGATCTTGGGGCTTGGCTCATTGTGAGCTTCTAACCATCATCCTTTGATTTGACTGAAGTGAAATGTCTTGAATTCCGATTCTTGTCCTTCTTCTTTGCGCGTGCCTCCCCTAACGAACCCCGAAAGCCTGCGGGTAAAGGCCGCTAAAGCCGTTGTGACAGCCGAACAACGATCGCCTGTGGTCTTGACTGCAGATCAAGAGGCTTCTCTTCCCTCTCCCGACCCCTCTTACAGGGGTATCGGGAATATCGGGCCCGTAGCTGATGCTTCGGGTAAAGGGAAGAAACCAATGGTGGAGAGGGCTACCGTCTCCTCCTCCGTCCGAACCAAGAGGAGGCATGACACAATTGATGCTCCCTCCAACAAAAAATCCAAAGCTTCGACGGATGGTGAGGAAGTCTTCCTTCCCTAGTGGACCCCGAAGATGACCGACAGGGTCACTCGGGATCCCGAGAAAGCTGCAGAGTGGAGCTCTCTCGGCCTTGCTCCTTCCGATCGCCAGGAGTTTGAAGCCCCGGATGACACCTCCCTTGTGAGTCAATCTACAAGGTAACGGTCTTCTTGCTTATTTATGTTTTCATAATTTCTTATGACTTCATAATTTCTTATGACTTCTTCCGATATCTCTCTGTCTTCCCGAGAATGCTATGTTGAGCTTTTATCAACACATGGAAGCATTGAGCCGTGTTGGTCGCACCAGCTCCTTGCCGCAAACTTGTGAAGAGAAATTGGCCAAGGCCAATTTCGAAATAGACCAGCTGACCGCAGCCATCGTAGAGCTGCAGAAAAAGCATGAGGAAGAAGTGACCTCCCTCAAGGAAGCCCTTGAAGCTTCAAAATTCGTGTCTCTGCTGCCGAGCGCGAGGCCGGGAAGCAAAAAGCAGCTGCCACGTTGTTTGGTGACCGCCTTGAAATTAAGAGTAGGGATCTCGAAGAACATCCGAAGTTGGCAATCCCTAGCAAGCCCGAGCATATCAAGCCAAACCTTCGGAAGGAGTGCATCCGGAAATACCCGGACAGCGTACCTTTCTCCGAATTGCTAGGTTTTTACAACATTCGAGCTACCGCATGGGGCGTAACGACGTTTGGGAGCAGATCCTTGGAACGATCCCCGACTTCGACACTCGTGCTCCTTTTCGTGAGGTATGCCACCCGAGGTCTTCGGGAAAGTTGGTATGGATCTCCCAGACCGGGCCCGGGGAGTAGATGATCCTTTTCCAGCCTAACCCTCAATATGAGGCATATCTAGATGACGAGCCGGCACTTCCAGAGGAGAAATCACAAGCCGAGTCTCAAGTTGTTGCTGTAGAGGATTCAGCCGATGATATTCTTGAGGAAGGCTCTTCTCGGGATCCCGAGAAAAGTCATCCCGACTGTGGTCCCTCGGGCAACAATGAAGAAAAGGCTTAGGGTGTTGTTCTTTTGTAAAGATGTACCCTCATTTTAATGAATAGACATTTCTTTACTCATGTTGGTCTCAAAATTTCCCCATCTCTTGCCAAGTATTGCCTTGAATATCAAAGTATTAATGATAAAACTTATCACTTAACTCTTCATTCCTCGCCGAATAATGATCTTGTAGAAATATTGTGAAGATGCGTTTCGGGAAGATGAGTTAATCTTCCCCACTACTTCATTTATTGCAAAGTCCGCACGTTTCCCTTCTCGCGAAGTTCAAACGTCTTCCCCGCCTTTGTGTACCATTCATCGTTTCCAATGAATCGGAAATACCTCCATTATTTTAATGGCAAGCGACGATTGGAGGTTTCTCTCGCACCAGGTGCTCGCTTCCACATGTTCCTAGGTGGCATCCCTTCGACCGTCGATCTTGCTTTTTACGGATTTCAAGCGTCATTTCGATCTCGGGTCGTTGGTTGTCCTTAGCCTTCAACCGTCGTCTTATACCCGAGGCTATTTAAAGCCTTCGTGGGTACTCTCCATC